>NC_080173.1:20529538-20829538 GCF_950295315.1 Erinaceus europaeus | reverse complement strand
CTTTTATATTAGCTCAATTTATTTTGGATAACTTCACAAACTGATGGTTGAAAATCACTTTCATGTTTGCATATTTCCTCTCAGAGTGGTTTCCTATCCTTTCTAAAAATTCATTATGGTGTTAGGTATAGAAAAATGTTTGCATATAATCATGTTGATGGAGGAAGAAACATTGGAGTAAATATGAGTGTATGGGTTATTTTCATCCATAGAGACCATTATTGTCCAGTCTGATCAATGAACATATTTTTTTTATATCTCTTGAATTAATAGCCATTGAGATTTTTCTTTTGTGACCCTCCATCTCTCTCTCTTTTTACCCTGTAACTTAGTCTCATTTGACTCGTTGGCTCAGGAGATCCTCTTGCATTCCAGCTATAATAATGTTAAATTGATATCCATCCCCAGGGTTTGTGCTGTGAGGGAAACCCTAACAACTTCCTTACAAGGTGAGCAAACTATCTCCCTTGGGTAATGCATTACTTTGCCACTGAGTGTGTGACCTGTGTTTGAGCCTGGCCCCCACTTTTGCAGGAAGCATTGATGTCCTGGTTTTCTTATCTCTCTCCCTCCTCAAATCTATCTTGTTCTATTTGAAAAAGCCAGTCTAGAGCAGTGTAGCCCCAACTATAACCAAAAACAAACAAACACAAACAACAACAAAACAGTTGCCCTCATCAATTCACCATCTCCCTGGATCTTAACAACCTCAGTTGTTGTTTATTGTGCTTGAGGAATACTGGAAACTTCTAGATCTTTCTGACATTCTGAATGATTCATGAAGCACTGTGATGCAAGATGAGAAGACTGTTCACTCTAATGAATCTACTTTTTGACTAACTATACCATGTGACCATTTTTGTCTTGTACCAACTGCCCCATGTTAGAAGGGTGTTCACTGCTAGTCATATTTACTGAATTGCAAGTTGAAATCTATTATGACATCCACATCAACATCACTTATATTTCTGTTATTCCTCAAAAATCAGTAGAGGTTGTGAAAAAAAGAAACAAAGAAAGAAAGAAAGAAAGAAAGAAAGAAAGAAAGAAAGAAAGAAAGAAAGAAGTGTTTTTGACCTCCCTAGAATACATTCTCTATTTCTTCCTTAGATGGGATTTTAAATCATGTTCTCTCTTGAGTTTGCTCTATCCATAGTATATATTATGGTCTCAAAAATAAATTAAATTTGACAGTTAACATGAAGCTCAGGTATTGATATTCTACATGCTACCTTCCCTTTCTTTGAGGTATTTTAGTTCATTAGGGGGAAGGGCCCTAGGGCATCATGATTTAAGATGAATAAAAAGTACATCAGCTTACTTTTTCAAAATTATTGTACCTACCAAAACTCTAATTTTGTCTAGCTTCACTTTTCAACCTTTATGGGAGTTGTGGTTATTTAAATCATTCACCTGTGAGTCAGTGAATCTTTTCTGATGTACTGAAAATTTTGCTTATTTATTGAGGTTACTTATTTGTCTGTTTAATGAGGTTACAGTTACTTATTGTCTCACTGTTTTTTAAATAGCATCCACAAGGGCAGGTATATTTGTTTCATTAAGTAGTGCCTCTCCAATGCTTGGAACATAATAGCATTATACAGCTATGTGAATTAATAAACAATGAATGGATGAAGAAAACAGACTCATTTATACTCCTTTCACAATATATATTTAAATGAAGATCAGATTTTGCATATAGATGAGAAAACAGATTTTTCCTGTGATTCCTTTTGAAGAATGCTTACTAAATGTCAAGTGCTAAGGTCACAATATGGAACAAATAGACATATACCAGTTCTCTTGGAAGGAGAGAATTGTATTTGAATTCTGAATCTTCTAGTTGTTAGTTATGAGATATTGTGTAGGTTATCTAACCCTGTGAGATTCAGTATTTTCATCTATGAAATGGAATTGTAGTTACCTATTCTTTAGTGCTGTGCCAGACGACCTCTCGCAGATACTTGGGAATGTTAGTTGTCTTCTATTGCATATTGATACATTCATTTAAAACCCTGCTATCAATCTATAGAGTGATAGGAAATATCAAAAAAAAGAATGAGGGGAGTGGGAAGAAACCAAGCCTGTGTCCAGTACTCAACCATAATTGGAAGTTGTATTAGCTCTTGTTTATCATGTTCCTCCCTGGTTAAGGAGGAGTCATCTTGTAGAACAGCTTGGTAGTCCCACAGGGTTGTTCACAGAACACTAGGTACAAGGTCATCCATCACAGGAAATGGACTGTGACCTTCTCAGTGACTTTGCCTCAGGCAAAGTAGCGATTTGGTTTCTCCTCTGTATGTTTACAACTCATTGGATGCCTTTTCCTACCCACATATGATACAGCTCTTGGGTTCTAAACTGCTGCTTATAAATTCCTTCATTTCTGATATCCCATCAGAAAGAATTCTTATATCTTGCTATTGTACATAAATGAAATATGGCTAAATGTATTTTAAATGATTTTACCATTATATATAAAAAAACTTTTATTGATTCATTGAGTACCATCTGAGATATTTTAGTTATGAAGTGCTTTTGTGTGATGTTATTCAATAAATGAGTACTTAAACTTGAAAAACATTTTTAAAAATGTTTTTCTCTTTTACATAATACTTTATTTATTATCTTTATTTGAAAGAGGCATCCAGAAATCAAGAGGGAAAGAGGTGATAAAGAGGGAGAGAGACAGAGAGACACTTACAGCTCTGCTTCACCACTCATGAAACTACTTTCCCTCTGCAGGTTGGAAATTGGGGCTTGAACCCAGGACCTTGCACACTGTAATGTGTGCACTTAACCAGGTGTGCTGCTGCCTGGCCCCCAAAACATTTTAAACTAGTCTTGGAGCTTTTTGACTTTTCATATTATCTGCTAAACATCTCATTATTTAACTTCAGGTTCTGCTTTCCCTGGTTACATGTCTTTTTCTCTATTGCAATCTTACCCCAATTTTCCCTGATAGCCATCCATAATATTAAGCCTATTTAGATTACCAGATTTGGGCTGCACAAAGCTATAACCCTTGTCACTGAACAGTCTGGGTTATATGTGATAGTAGTTAGCATTTATAGAGTATTTCCTATGCTTTCAACACCCTGCTGATTAATTGCCATGAATTAATTAATTTAAACCTACCTGGAAAATTTGGCATTGCATCAGATGTCATTAATGTCTCCACTTTCCAAATGAGCCAACTGGGCTCAGAGAGGCTAAGTGAGTTGATAAAACAGTATCTTGAACTTCAGAGACTTTCTTCCTTCTTAGTGTAGCTTAAGTGTAACTGTATTTTATTGTTTCATCAACTCTGGGGGAGGGTAAGAGCATTAGCTATATTTTCAAGTTTAGACAAACATACTCAGAGAGTTTAGGTAGGTCTCTCATACAGATTTTAAATAGTCTATTTGGAGCTTGGAATAAGAAAACTTATACTCTAAAGTTCTAGATTAAACTATTTTTAGCATATCAATAGTTAACAAAACAGACACTTAAAAAATAGCAGAGCACTGTTCAACTCTGACTTACCTGTAACTTTGGAGGACACTATTATTAATATGCAAATATATAGATAGATATGTACAAGCACATACATACCCTATCCCTTCAGAGAACTGGAAACACAGTGCACTTTTACATAGTTTAGGCACCAGTGTTTGGGAGTTATTCCTAGGTAATGATGAAGAGCAATCAGATGAATTGGAAATTTTGAAAACACTTAATTACCATCCAGCAGGTGTCTACCCCCAGGCACACTCAGCAGGTAAAATGGTGTCCAGAGACCTAAGTGAATACTTCTTTCACTCACTGGATGGTGTTTCTGAAAGCAGAAAAGTATAATAACTGCTGCTCTGGGATCACTCTTTTTAAAATTTCATTTATTTAAGAAAGGAGACATTAACAAAACTGTAGGATAAGAGAGGTACTGCTCCACACAATTCCCACCACCCGATCTCCTCCCCTGATAGCTTTCCCATTCTCTATCCCTCTGGGAGCATGGACCCAGGGTCATTGTGGGTTGCAGAAGGTGGAAGGTCTGGCTTCTATAATTGCTTCCCCGCTGAACATGGGTGTTGACTGGTTGTCTGGGATCACTCTTATTAAAGTGAAAAATTCTGTCTTTTGTCTCACTGGATATATTTCTCATCTTGGGTTTACCAGGAACACATCCCAAGAGAAATGATCACCAGGTTGACAAGCACTATAGAAATCACAACAGGAAATATAACCCAGGGTTGAGGTTTTCTTGATGGTTAAAATAAATCTCTTCATTAATGCAAGGTTTTACAAATGATGCTATTTTTCCATAACCCATATTTGAAATTTATAGCTTTCAGCCTCGAGTCCATATAATTACTTTCAGGTTAAAGAGCAATTAGTTTCTACTTATGTTTGAGAAAATAAAATAAATTATGGTCTCTGTTTGTTTTCCTTCCTAATCCATGTGTAATCCTGTGATCATGACTCAACACCAGTAAACATTTGTCATTTGTCCTAAAATGAAAAGTGAGTGAAATGCTTATTTTTTTTAATTGGAGGCATTAATGGTTTACAGTGAAGACAATTGTTGGTACATGTGTAAAATTTTTCATTCTCCTGAAAAACATTCTCACCCCATCCTAGGTGAAGACCATCCACCATCATGCACCAGGACCTGAAAATCCCCTCCTATTACCCCCTCCCCCCCTCCCCCCACCCCAGTCTTTTACTTTGATGCAGTACCCAGTACAAATTCTACTTTGTGTTTCCCCTTTCTGCTTTTATTTCTCAACTTCTGTCCACGAATGAGACCATCCAATATTTTTTATTAGTGAATTTATATATATATATATATATATATATATATATATATATATATATATATTTACAAAATTATGAGATAAGAGGGATAGAATTCCATACTATTCTCATCACCAGAATCCTGTGTCCCCATTTCCTTTATTGGAAAATGCATTGCTTTTCCCAAGATCACAGATGTGGGTTGACTATTATTTCTATAACTATCTATCTATATTTATATTTATTTGACCATTTTATTTTCCTATAGTCCTGCTTTCTCTTCCTTTCTCAGGCAAAACTACACCTATTACTACTTCAGAATGACCTTCCATTTTTCCTCTTCTCTCTCCAGGTCCTGATGGAATTGGAGATCAGAGCCCTCTGGTAACCTTCCCCTAACATATCTTTCCCTCTGAGAGCATGAAACAAAATTCTTTATGGGGAGCATAAGGTTGGAGTTCTGGCTTTATAATTTTTTCACTACTGAACATGGATGTGGACACATTGATCCATACTCCCAGCCAGTTTCTATCTTTTCCTAGTGGAGTAGGATTCTGGAGGGATGAGGTTTCAGGACACATTGGTGAGGTCATCTGCACAGGGAAGTCAGGATGGAATCATAGTGAGATCTTCAACTTGGTGGCTGAAAGCTGATATGATACAGAGCGGAACAAAATGATTAATAATTAGGAACCAAAAAGTAAGAATAGAGCACATGAGAATAGGGATCTTAGGATGGATAGAAGGTAGGAAGCCTATTTTAAGCATGCTCCTAGGTGCCCAGGACTTGCATAATTTTTGCTTTAGCTAACATGCAGGTGAACTAAAAATATTGTCTGGGAAGATGGTGTCAGAGTTGAGAATAGAGCTGGAAAGGAAGATTAGTGCAGAGAGTAGCTTCCAAACTGATGAAAATATAATTAACTGTTTTACCTCATCAAGCTGACCGAGGACTCATATATATTTATATTTAGCACAGGAGCCTGTGTAACTTCTACATCCTTGTCAGTCTAGCTCACAGTCCATAGTCACAGCTGGGAACATTCTAGGTTGCACTCATTTCAGAACCAGTATTCCTTCCTCGAGTGGCATGGTAGGATGACCCAGTCTCCTTTCAGAGAGTGGGGCAGTCCCTACTATTGCTACTTTATAGTGAGGTCAAGGTCCTTGAGAGGCCCACAAGAGGGCTCATGATGATGTTTCTAATGGAAGTGATGAGTGATGGTGAATAGAGGGATCTATTAGAAGCCCATTTTATCTATGGGGGAATCCAAGCACTCCCTGACTAGGATACCAGGTGATGGGGTGGCTTGGTATTGACCAAAGAGACCATCATTAAGTGAGCCAGTCTCTTGCTCTTATTCAGATGTGTTGTCCTGTCTTTATTTGACAAGCTTAGACTGTCTCCCAAGTGTTAAAATGTTGAGTGTCATTTGTTATAGCCAAACCAGTATTAGGTTTATGGGGTCTGGTCTCAAGTTAGATAGGAAACACATCTCGGATTTTAATGCGATCTAAGTTAAGAGATCATCCCATATTCACCCTTCTTTTTCTGGCTTATCTCAACATAATTCTATTAAGCTCCACCCAAGTTGAGGTGAAGAAGGTGAATTCATCATGCTTAATAGCTGAATAGTGTTCCATTTTGAGTATAAATACCACAAATTTCTTAGCCACTCATCTGTTATTGGACACCTGGGTTCCTTCTATGTTTGACTATTACAAATCATGCTGCTTGGAATATAGGTATGCACACATCTTTCTGGATAGGTATATTTGGTTCCTTAGCATATATCCCCAGGAGAGAAATTGCAAGGTCATACGGTAGGTTCATTTCTAGCCTTCTGAGTGTTCTCCAGACTGCTCTCCACAGGGGTTGGAACAACTGACATTCCCACCAGCAGTGCAGGAGGGCTCCTTTACCCCCACAAACTCTCCATCATTTGTTGTTATTATCCTTTTTGATGTACAACATCCTTATAGAAGTAAAGTAGAAATGTTTCTTTATAAATGTTAGTTTATGTGTCCTACTTTTTTGTAGTTTATGCAGGATGGGGAACAATCTTATTTTGTTCGTTGCAAGGTTCAGTGTCTAGTTTGCAATAAGTGCTCAGTAACTAGCTATCGTGTGGATATATTCACAGTAATGTATAGTAAGAGATATGATTGAGGGATTAACAGAGAATTAAGAAAAAAGTAGTATATAGTGACCAGGAAGATAGTTTATCTATAGGGCACAAGGTTTGATCTTCTTGCAACATTGGTGCTGGCATTGAGTGATAACTTGGGTCTCTTATTTATCCTCTGCTACTTCTCAAACCAACCAACCAACAAACAAAAAGATAGCCAGGTGGTGGTGCACTCAGTTGAACACACATGTGATAATATGAAAGGATCCAAGCTCAACCTTCCAACCCTCACCTGCAGAGGTGAAGCTTTACAAGTGGTGAAGAACTGCTTTCTGTCTCTCTCCTCCCCTATTTCCTGTTTCTCTCTTCATTTCTCTATGTCACTGCCCAATAAATGGCATATTAAAATTATTTTGAAAGATATATAAAACATTTTTAGAAAGAAAAAGCAAACTATAGAATCATTTTTTTCCCATGAAAGGAACTGGGAAGTTAAGATGAAAGCTTGATTTGACATTCTTGTCAGCCTCTCTGGAAGAGCCCCAGAGCCTGAGGATTAAGGCCATGACATCAGTGTGAGATAAATATGGACTGAGATCTTTCTTCCATTTGTTCTAGGCACAAAGTGTTGCAGATTACTTTCTTAAACCTTAGTCTTTCTACATGTAAAATGAAAATCATTTGTGTGGTGCCTTAGTAACCATCATAGGCTAAGCAATCATTACCTATAACTTTCATTGACCAAATAGGACTGGTATATTCACACTGTACATATTTATATTATTCCTTTTCTTTAAATATTTATTTATTTATTTATTGGATATAGAAAGAGAGAAATCAAAGGTGAAGGAGAAAATAGAAAGAAGTGAAAAAGAGGCACCTGCAACCTTGCTTCACCACTCATGAAGCTTACCCCATGCAGGTAGAGACCAGGGGCTTGAATCTAGGCCCTTGTGGATGAAAACATGTGCACTCAACTGCATATACCACAATTTAACCCTCTGATTTATGTTATTTCTTACAAATGGAACTTTAATATGGATTCAGTGGTTTCTTTTTTTTTTAAAGAAACTTTATTTTTTATTTTTCCCCTTTTTTTGTCCTTCTTGTTTATTGTCATTGTTGTTATTATTGCTGTCACTGTTGTTGGGTAGGACAGAGAGAAATGGAGAGAGGACGGGAAGACAGAGAGGGGGACAGAAAGAAACCTGCAGACTTGCTTCACTGTTTGTGAAGCAACCCCCTGCAGGTGAGGATGCTAAAATATTGAACAAAATTCTAGCCAACTGGATACAGGAGTATATTAAAAAGATTGTTCATCATGACAAAGTGGGGTTTATCCCAGGAATGCAAGGATGGTTTAATATACATAAATCAATCAATGTGATCCACCACATCAATTAAAGTAAGAACAAAAGCCATATGGTTATATCAATAGATGCAGAGAAAGCCTTTGACAATATCCAACATCTCTTTATGATCAAAGAACTACAAAAAATGGGGATAGATGGAAAATTCCTGAAGATAGTGGAGTCTATATATAGCAAACCTACAGCCAACATCATATTCAATGGTGAAAAACTGGATGAATTTCCCCTCAGATCAGGTACTAGACAGGGCTGACCACTATCACCATAACTATTCAGCATAGTGTTGGAAGTTCTTGCCATAGCATTCAGGGAGGTTTAAGGAATTAAAGGGATACAAATTGGAAGAGAAGAAGTCAAACTCTCCTTATTTGCAGATGACATGATAGTATACATAGAAAAACCTAAAGAATCCAGCAAGAAGCTTTTGGAAATTGTCAGGCAATACAGTAAGGTGTCAGGTTACAAAATTAACATTCAAAAGTCAGTGGCATTCCTCTACTCAAACACTAAGTTAGAAGAAGATGAAATCCAGAAATCAATTCCTTTCACTATAGCAAGAAAAACAATAAAATATCTAGAAGTAAACCTAACCAAAGAAGTGAAAGACTTGTATACTGAAAATTATGAGTCACTACTCAAGGAAATTGAAAAAGACACAAAGAAGTGGAAAGATATTCCATGTTCCTGGGTTGGAAAAATTAACATCATCAAAATGAATGTACTACCCAGAGCCATGTACAAATTTGATGCTATCCCCATCAAGATCCCAACCACATTTTTTAGGAGAATAGAACAAATGCTACAAATGTTTATCTGGAACCAAAAAAGACCCACAATTGCCAAAATAATCTTGAGAAGAAAGAACAGAACTGGAGGCATCACACTCCCAGATCTCAAATTGTATTATAGGGCCATTGTCATTGTCATTAAAAACCATTGGTACTGGAACATGAACAGACACACTGACCAATGGAATAGAATTGAGAGCCCAGAAGTAAGCACCCACACCTATGGACATCTAATCTTTGACAAAGGTGCCCAGACTATTAATTGGGGAAAGCAGAGTCTCTTCAACAAATGGTATTGGAAAAAATGGGTTGAAGCATGCAGAAGAATGAGGATGAAACTGAACCACTTTATTTCTCCAAATACAAAAGTAAATTCCAAGTAGATCAAGGACCTAGATGTTAGACCAGAAACTATCAGATACTTAGAGGAAAATATTGGCATAATTCTTTTCTGCATAAATTTTAAAGACATCTTCAATGAAATAAATTCAATTGCAGAGAAGACTAAGGCAAGCATAGGCCTATGGGACTACATCAAATTCAAAAGCTTCTGCACAGCAAAAGAAACCACTATTCAAACAAAGAGACTTTTCCCAGAATGGGAGAAGATCTTTACATGCCATACATCAGACAAGAATTTAATAACCAAAATATATAAAGAGCTTGCCAAACTCAACAACAAGACAACAAATGACTCCATCCAAAAATTGGGAGAGGACATGGACAGAATATTCACCACAGAAGAGATACAAAGGGCTGAGAAACACATGGAAAAATTCTCCAAGTCATTGATTGTAAGAGAACTGCAAATAAAGACAGCAATGAGATACCACTTCACTCTTGTGAGAATGTCATACATCAGAAAAAGTAGCAGCAACAAATGGTGGAGAGGTTGTGGGAGTCAAAGGAACCCTATTCACTGCTGGTGTTAATGTAACTTGGTCCAGTCTCTGTGGAGAGCAGTCTGGAGAATGCTAAGAAGGCTAGAAATGGACCTACCTTATGATCTTACAACTCCTCTGCTGGGGATATATCCTAAAGAACTCAACACATCCATCCAAAAAGATTTGTATATACCTATGTTCATAGCAGCACAATTTGTAATAGCCAAAACCTGGAAGCAGCCCAGGTGTCCAACAACAGATGAGTGGCTGAGCAAGTTGTGGTCTATATACACAATGGAATATTACTCAGCTATCAAAAATGGTGATTTCATTATTTTCAGCCTATCTTGGATGGAGCTTGAACTAATCATGTTAAGCCAAATTAGTCAGAAATGGAAGGATGAATATGGATGATATCACTCTCAGGCAGAAGTTGAAAAACATGATCAGAAGAGAAAACAGAAGTAGATCGTGAACTGGAGTTGTTGTATTGCACTCTGGGGTGGGTAGGGGGGAGAGTACAGGTCCAAAAAGGATGGCACAGGACCTAGTAGGGGTTGTATTGTTGTGTTGAAAACTGAGACATGTTATGCATGTAGAAATTATTGTATTTACTGTCAAATATAAAACATTAATTCCCCAATAAAGAAAAAAAGAGACATGTCTCTGCAGGGTTTCCTTCATCCTTTTTCTACTAAGTAAATATTCATTGACCACTATTCATATGTAGTGCATAGTACCAATTATATAATGGGATATCTGTCTCGTAGAAGAAAAGGGGAAAGAGTTGGAAAAGGGAGACAGATAAATGTACAAGTTATGCTAAGGAAAGTTAGTCCATGTTTTGGTAAAGTAAGTTCCTAGCATAGACATTTTAAAAGAGAATATTAATTTATTATGGAACTTTCAGATGCTCAAGCTACATTATTTGCTTCCCTAATCCCAATCCAAAATTCAGTGTTTTATACTGTTTGTCAATAGTTCTGTTGTGCACGTCTACACTAAATTCAGCTTAACTCAATCTTAAAAATCCTTCCATCACTCATAATCTATCATTTGTTATTACATTTATCCAACAGAATACTATTAGTAAATGAATGGATACTTATAGTTCATTCAGTGAATCAATAAAAGAGTAGCTACTGAACATAAATTGGGCTCCCACTACTCAACTCTGAAATTCAGGGAGATCTGAAATTTTACTCCTCTCATTTAGATGCTTTCAGTCTAGGAAATGATATATAAACATTCTGATCACTGTATCCAAAGTCATAACATGAGAAAAATCATAAACAAAAACAAAGGTTGGGAAATAGTATGTACTATTTCATACTCTGTTTTACAGTTTTTCACCATTTGTTTAAATATTTTCCCCAATATTTCTAGAAACTGGATAAGCAGATTAGTTTCTAGCAAAAAGATAGGTGAGGCTTAATAGTAGGAATGATCTTGAAGGCCTTCTATGCCAATTGTTAGAATTTATTTTGAAAGATGGGCATTCTGTGCTTCTGAAGCAAAGAAGAGAAAAGAGCATGAAAAACTCAGTGTGTGTGTGTGTGTGTGTGTGTGTGTGTGTGTGTGTGTCAGTTCTTGAAAGAAGACTGCGATTAAGAAATACAGCTGAGAAGTAGTGTTGCCATCATAATCTGATGGCTGATGGAACTGTTGGGACTATTTTTTTCTAGGGGGAATTTTAGGAATTTCAAATAGGTTAAAATTATTTTTCTAAAGATGACAGTTTTCTCTACATCCAAATACATGTTGTGTGTGCAGTTAGTCCTTAAGCACCTTTCCAGGAACCCAAGCTAGCATAGGTCACAAACTGGCTGACTCTGAGATGGAAAAACTTACATAATGAATAGGATGAATATCGAGTGGTTGTAGCTTTTTTTTTTTTTTTTTACAAGGGTATGGGGGCAGGATCAGACCAATTTTAAAATCAAATGTGTTGTCAAAGACATAAGTGCAACTGTTATTACTTTTTATAAGAATAAAGATAAAAGTGTTAGAGTAGCAAGTAATACTTTGACTCTGGAAGTTAGGGTGTCTTTAAATTCATTGGAATCACTTCATTTCTTCTACCCTGTGATATTTCATTTTAGGCAGAAACATCAAGGTTGACTTGAACTGTGTGGTTGATGAGATCTCCTAAAGCTTAGAAGAGTGTAAATTCTCCCACAATGAAAATTTGTCGGGCTAAGCTTCATTGACGGGAGACAGACGACCCGGGACTCATGGCTGGGTTGTACGCAGTATCTCTTTATTCATGCAGGACACAGCACAATCTAAGCCGAGCTAAGCTAAACTAAAAACTAAACTAAAATGAACAATGTTGTCTTTATATATACTTCCCAAGTAGGGTGTGAACAGGATGTGACATAGAGAGGGTAGAGCGAAAAGTGACTGGTGGAAGATCAGGGTGTGACAAGGAGAGGGGGCAGAGCAGGTGAGAATTCTACCACTGAACCACCAATGCCCTGGAGGGAAGGTGGTGCTTTATGTAAATGTAAAAGTGATTTATGTAAATAGACCGCAGCTTTGAGTGGGATCAAACTAATCTCATACAGACATACTGATGTTTAAGCGGGGGGGGGGGGGGGGGGGGGGGGGGGGGGAAGCTGGCATACTATCCAACAAAAATTCTAAAACTACTTTCCAATTCCTTAAATACCATGTGTTTAGGATGTAAAAGACTGCTTTTATTTTGTTACCATTTAATTATCTATCTCTCAGCTAATCATATTACAATTGTGTGATATCTTGTAGCTCTGCCTAGTCATTCACTTACATTTAGGCAGGATTTCTTTTTACATTGCCCTAATGAATAGATGGACTGAATAGTGGCATTACTGTCAGTTAAATAATAATACACATGATGGGGGGGGAGGGTTCAGGTCCTGGAACATGATGGCAGAGAAGGATCTACTAGAGGTTGAATTAATATGTGGAAAACTGAGAAATGTTACATACATACAGACTACTATATTTTACTGTCGACTGTAAACCATTCATTCCCCAATAAGGAAAAAAACTTATACACATGAAATCTGACTCTCATAATTTTGCCATACTAAATTCCTATACATCCCTGTAAATTTTCAATGGGGTTCTCAGTCCTCTCTCTATATAAGTTAATCAGTGTGCTGTGGTATATATTATTATTATCATCAGAAAATTATTATTCAATTTATGGGAAGATAGTAGAAATGCATGATCAATCTCAGAAGTCTACCTCAATCTTTTAGAAGGAAAAAATATCACACAACCTTTCTGATTCTTAGTTTTTTGTTTTAATTAATTGACCTCTATTATGCAATTACTTCTTTAACCTTTTCAATCATTAACTTTTCTCATAAATATATATATACAGATATTCCTTAAGTGCATACAACTAGATCCTAAGGTACATTGTGCTTATTTAGATAAGCCTCTGTTCAAGACATTTAGAGTTTCCACTTTTTTCCCAAATACAATACACATTTTGTACTAGATTATCTATTTAATCATCTATCTGTTTCCTTGGCTATGTTGCTAGAAACAGATCTTTTTGGTTGAGAAAAATAATGGTGCATGGAACTAGATAGAGGAAGTCAAATGTGAGTTGTTTTGCTTTTATTTGCTACTGGAGAATGAACCCATTGAATATGTCATGAAGAATAATGAGCAGTCATTTTGGGTCAAGCCTTTCATTCTTTATGAAAGAGATAAGGTGGAGAAAGATAGAGATAAGAATTTAACTGTAGTGTTCTACTGCCCCTGGCCTCTCCCCTAGGAATCAGACCTAGAGTCCCAGGACTACTTGGGTACACACTCCACTGGGTAAACCGTATCCTAATCTCATCTGGGACATTTATAGTGAAATAGACAAGGCAAAAGGATCAGATTACATATAAACTCTGAACTTCTAAGAGCATGCCTAGATTTATCCATGTAAGTGTGATAGCCATAATTTTGTGTTTGCAGGACCAGAAAAATATATTTGAAATAACTTCATTGTGCCACGTATTTATCTGTCACCTGTTTGTTTTTGTTAATTTTGCGATCAATTTTCAGGTAGTCTTCCTTTTCACATATAAAAGTGAAATAGTTTACATTAATTTTGAATGAATTTTTATTACATGAAATAAAATAAATGGAGATATTCTGTGAACGAAATTAATTGGAATATGAAGAAACAAATGGAAGAGGGAAGAAGGCATTAGTATCGGCAATAATGAGAGTTTCTTGAAGGAGGTGATATTCAGCCCACATGGCTGGGTTGTCTTTCTTGGGAAGATATAGGATATGTCTAGTCTCAGATTATTTATAAAAATAGTATTTAGGGGAGCCGGGCAGTAGCGCAGCAGGTTAAGCACAGATGGCTCAAAGCACAAGGACTGGCAGAAGGATCCTGATTCGAGCCCCTGGCTCTCCACCTGCACAGGAGTCGCTTCACAGGCAGTGAAGCAGGTCTGCAGGTGTCTGTCTTTCCTCCTCTCTGTCTTCTCCTCCTCTCTCCATTTCTCTCTGTCCTATCCAACAACGATGACATCAATAACAATAACAGTAATAACTACAACAATAAAACAACAAGAGCAACAAAAGGGAGTAAATAAATAAATATTAAAAATAAAAAAATACTATTTAGGTAAAACATTAATCTCCCAATAAAGGAAAAAATAGTATTTAAAATAAAATTTCCAAAATGTGACCAAAGATAATCAAACACATAAGAATATACAGTAGGAAGTTTGGTCTGTATCCTAATCTTAACCTTAACTCACATTAGTCATTAACATTTTTGTATGAGAAGGATTTATTAGTGCTCATCTCCTCACTCTTTCACCACCACCCCCCTCCTCTTTGAGGCATGGACTTTGAATATGCATGATTCCACTGTGCTCAGATTGCCTTTTCATTCATATAGAAAGACAGATATCTACATGGTAGGGTGATTCTATAGTACAGGAGCTTATGCTAATGCCATAACATTTCCAAGTGGTGCTGGTCCTCCAAACCTAGGTGACATACATACATGACAAAGTCCACACCATAACCAGTGAGCTGTTTTTCTTCTTCAGTAGCATACTTTTAACTTGAAATAATGAAAGCCAAATCAACAATGTAATATTTATAATGTATAGGTAGAAAGAAACTATTTTAATCATGTGTTCTTTCTCAGTAAGAGTAACCTTGAGAGAAATCAAAATACAAGAAATAGAATGTAAATATATTTACAGGAAAAGAGAGATTGACAGTCATTTATCCAAAGGAAAAAAAAAAGTTGAAGTGGATCAGGGAGATAATACAATGTTAGTACATAGGACCTTCATGTGAAAGGTCTTGGATTCAATCCTTATTACAAATAACTAGAGATGATAAATCTCACTAATGGCTACAGATCTGAATAAAAGAAATTCTATATACAAAAGAAAACAATTCCTAAAGAGGAACTCCTAGAATTAGAAAGAAACATAAAGAGTCTAATGATAAGTAGATTCTGAACATAATCTGTATGTGTGAAATTAAAATACAATAAATATAGTTTATGCTCATGGGACTCATCTGTGCCAATATTCTATGATGGTTGTATTCCTATGAATAGTAGAAAAATAAAATATTGGGGCCGGGTGGTGGTGCATCTGGTTGAGTGCACATGTTACAGTGAACAAGGACCTAGGTTTCAAGCCCCTGGTCCCCACCTGAGAGAGGGAAAGTTTCATAAGTGCTGAAGCAGGTCTGCAGGTCTGCAGGTGTCTCTCTGTCTTTCTCCCTCTATATCACTCCATCCCTTCTTGATTTCTGGCTGTCTCTAGCCAATAAAGAAAGATAATAATAATAAAAATTTTAAAAGAGGCATCTGTTTTTTAAAATGTACCAATTAACTTTTGACTAAATGTCTTTAAATCACCAGGGCAACCACAAAAAGAGTACAAAGGATACATATATTTATTTTTTTAAGTGTAAAAACAGACATACACACACAAAATGAGTGAGGAAATAGTATAGCACAAATCAAGATAAATTATTTAAATACAAATGCATCAACAATTGCATTGAGTGCTCTAGTTATTGTCCATTATTTTCAGATTACTGTTTTGCTAAAAGAATCAAGAATGATATGCATAAAATACAGACCAAATAAAGCTGGCATAGCCATATTTATAGCAAGTAAAACAAGCTACATGGCAACATTCACAACAGCAAAAGTAGACGTGGAATCATAATAAAGCATTCACTTCATGAAGATATATTAATTATAATTTTGTGTATGTTTGGTAACATGGTTTAAATTTCACAAGGAACAATTGATACAATTGCCAGCAAAAATAGGCATATTAAACAGCCATAGTAGATGACTGAAACCATGTCTTTTGTATACTTTGTCCTTTAACATTACTTGTATCTTTAGTTTGTTTTTCATATTTGGTATGACAAACTAGAGGCATTTTTTTTCCCTGTGAATTAACCACATTCTTTATTGACTAATTGCTTCTTCATAATGGTATTTACTTTTGTTTTTCTATTCTTTCCTCAGTAAAGAGGGAGTTATTTCTGAAATTTTAATTTGATTCAGGTTCAATTTTTTTTAAACAAGCTTTTCTGATGGAAAAATCACAGCTTTTCATGAAGCATGATTGGTCAATGGGTTATAGTAAATAGAGACGTTTGACACTTCTTTCCCAGTAGAAAATATAGTGGATAGATTGAAAATATAATAACTGGAGGGAATGCATGATGATGATGATGGTGGAGATGATGATGGTGATGATGATGATTGCCACTAGGGTTATCACTGGATCTTGATAGTTGCAAGAGAAATCCATTGCTGCTGAGGCCATTTTTCTTCTTTTTTAAATTTCTTTTCCTTTTATTTTATAGGACAGAGAAAAACTGAGAGAGGAGAGTGAGGGAGAGAGGGAGGGAAAAAGAAAGAAACCTGCAGCACTGTTTCTCTGCTAGTGAAGTTTCCCCACTGGAGGTGGGGAAAGGGAGCTTGCACCCAGGTCCTTGTGCATGGTAACACGTGATCAATTGGGTGCACCACCACCCAACCCTGGCTAAACATTTCTTAAGCACATAAGGCACTACCACAACATTTTACATCATTTTAATGTCTGAACAAATTTAAAGAGATGAAACTTGTTTATTATATATCTTCAGACCAGAGTTTAACTGACCTAAAAATCGAGAACACAAAATTAACTAGAATTTCCCAAATGTTTGAAGCAATACATTTCTAAATAGTCTGTGGGTTATAGAAAAGAATTTTAATGGAAATTAGAAAATATTTTCAGTTGAGTGATAATGAAACTATCATCAGAAATTGTGAGATGTAGATACAGTTGTGCTATAATGAAGACAGTTGTCTTTAATGCATATATTAGAAGAGAAGAAAGACTAAACATCTTCAAACATTAAAAAAGAACAGGACAATTAAAGGAAATGGTTGAAAATAAATTGTATAAGTAAGATGTTTTAATGAAAGGGAAAACAAGCACCATTAGTGAGCGTCAGTGCAGTCAAAAATTAAATTAGATCTTTGAAAAAAGTAATAGAATGAGTAAACATGAAGTGAGGTGATTTTTTCAACATTGTAGCTAAACCTATACTTGATTTTATAGCTCCCAGTTTGACTATTTCATTCATTGTATTATATGTAGAGAGATACAATGTGAGGGAGAGATAACCACAGCACTGTTCCTTGTTGGAGATTCCTCTAGTGTTATAATGCTCCTTTGTGTTTTCAGGGTTTGAACTTAGGTCCTTGCATGGAGTAAGGTATGCACTCTACAAAATTAGCTATATTCCAGGATTAAGGAAGGATAATTTTAAGAGGGAAGAAATAATGTTATGAATATAAATGAATAACTCATTACAAGTCATACATTTAAAGAAAATTTGAAGGTGGTTATGAGTTTTTTATTTTTTGGTTATAGAGGAAAAGCATATTTTTAAAATAATTTTTATTTGTTTATTTCCTCTTTTGCTGCCCTTGTTATTTTATTGTTGTAGTTATTATTGTTGTTGTTATTGATGTCGTTGTTGTTGGATAGGACAGAAAGAAATGGAGAGAGGAGGGGAAGACAGAGAGGGGGAGAGAAAGACACCTGCAGAGCTGCTTCACTGCCTGTGAAGGGACTCCCCTGCAGGTGGGGAGCCAGGGACTCCAACCGGGATCCTTTTGCCAATCCTTGCGCTTTGTGCCATGTGTGCTTAACCCGCTGCGCTACCGCCCGACTCCCAGTGCTTATGAGTTTTGTGCCAGCAAATTTAAAAATGTAAATAAAATGGACAGTTTGCTATGTAAAAAAAATCTTTAAAAATTATAAAACATATTCATATTAGCTATGAAGAACCTTAGGATAATTAAATTCAATTTATAATAAGATAACTCTTCTCCCCAAATTTGATATCTGTATTAGTTCATCAAATAATTCAATGAAACATTAGGAGAGGGTCATATAGTAGCACATCTAATTGAACTCATGCATTACCATTGTTCAAGCCCCAGAGCCCAACTATAGTGGGATGCTTTCAAGTAGTGAAGATGTGCTGTGGGTGTCTCTCTCTCTCCCTCTCCAACTCCCCATCCCTGCTCAATTTCTCTCCATCCTATCAAGTAAAAAAAAAAAAAAAAATGGCAGTTGATAATGTTGGCTTCATCATGTTGACACTAAGCCCCAGTGATAACCAAGGTCTCAATAACACACACACACACACACACACACACACACACACACACACACACGCCCAGGGGGGTGGGGGGAGGACAGAGATGGACAGACAGAGAGGCAGAGAGAAGAAGTTACAAGAATAATATGTAACTTATTTTACAAAATGTAGAAAGTTCTAACCTCCAGTTCATTATAAATCTGAATAGGAAACAAGTCCTGTAAAAGGAACAAGCTATCTCACCTGCCCAATTTTATTACTCTCAAATTAAAAACAATCTAAATTCAATAAATTTATAAACTGTTATTTTTATTCTCATGCTATGGAATGTCATGTAAATATGAAAAGTAAAAATATTCGTTTTAGGGCAATAACATGATGAATCACATATTTAAAGTAGTTGGGAAAAAAGAAGCCAGATATCAAGAATTCATGGAAATTTAACAGTTCTTAATCTCCTACTGAAAAGGTAGCCAGCTTTGTTGATCTATTACTTTTCACTGGCACTTGTCTTTAGAAACAAATGTTGGTCGACCAGATGTCTTAAAGTTCTCCTTTAGCATACTGAATGTTAAAATAGGATGTTACAATGGCACTGGCTTTGACATATAGTACAAGTACAAGCTCCAGAATTAGTGCAGAATGACATCTGATGGGGTTGGTTGAGAGTTTGATATCATCTGAGTTGCAATCCACATTAGTTATGTGCTCCTTAGAGAGCTTTCCTTGCTGCTTCCTTTTCTGCCCCTGTCATATTGAAGACTTGTCTGTGTCTCTCACTTTTGCATACTTGTCAGCAGAAAACAGCAGGATGTATATCAGGAGATGTTGGTAACTTAACAGTTTATTCCCACATACTGTTCTCTTATCACGTGTGTGGCAAGCACAGTCTTTATGCATCAATTTCAAAGTCTACATGGTTAAACTAGGGGTGGACAACTCAGAATTCGTTATAATAGTGTACTTGTAACACTTGTTCTGTTGTTACCACAAAACATTCTGACAAAAGTGAAATTTAGGCATTAACTACCATCTAGAATCTCTATGAAACTGCCCTCTAATAAAAATGCATCAGTTTGAGAGATTTTCAAATATTAACACAGACTTTACATTGCATCATACAAATGTATTCTTCTCTAATTGAAATGTAACCAGGTCAACAATATTTCATATAATGCATACATTTTGCCCTTTGTGTATGAGGAGTCTATTACTTCAGTAAATCACTGATTTAACTTTGCTATTTCTCTGTCAATGTAATTAAAATGAATAATCTAAATATCCTCTCCCATACCTACAGAAGTAAAGTTGTTGGATCTGAGGCATCATTTTCCTTAGCTCCCCTTCTTGAAACTACACAATCATTTTTCTCCCCCAAAAGAGGCCCAGAGATCTGAAGTTTAAGCACATTCTTCTGAAAATTTCTTGACCTATCTTGTATGAAAACCATTAGTTTAGAAGTTCTGGGAAATATTTTTATTGGAAGGAGGTAACTTCAAGTATTCAATGCCATTTTATTGATATATGACTTTATTTATTTATTTATTTTATTTTTGTCTATATTCTCTGTTGCCTTTCTGCTGAAATATAAGCATCATGAAAGCAAGGAAATATTGGCCTTTGTTTCACCGTTGTCTTCTAATACATAAAACAGAAACTGACATCTGCGGTCCATGAGTTAACTCCAACCCACCTGCCTATCTTTATGAAAAGTTGTCTTGGAATATAGTACTGTCCATTCATTCACAGGTAATCTTAACTACTCATGTATTATAGTGAGTGTGTAGTCCTTAGAGACAGAGAACATCTGGATATAAAAATGAATGTACTTCCTATCTGCTCATTCACAGAAATAGTGGTCTAACTGTTGATGACTACAAGATTGTGGGTTCTCCTTACTTGCTGAATAATAAATAATATAACAATTATTTATTAGTGTCTCTAAGAAATTTTCTTTTGACTAAATACATTTCTCTATGTATGTTGTCCTTAACTAGTGGTTTCATTACACTGTGGTATCCATTTGAAAAGTTACTCCCTTCATTGTGTTATTAAGTGTCCTTCATTTTCCCTTGGAGGCAGTCTGGGGTTTTGGTTCTGTTAAAGTATAACAAGATATGAGAGTATATGAATCAATTTAAACACAGTTTCATAGGAGCACATTAATTACATACTATCAGATTTTTTTCCAGCTCTCTTTCATTCTCAGAAAAGTGTAAATAGTGTAGCAGATTATGAGTTAAATTTAAATCAAGTTAATAAGGATGAAATGTGGTGTATTAGAGGGATAAATATGATTTCTTTTAATCCTCAATTAGATTTAATGATGTTACTAATATCCAGGGTTAGAGTAAACTCTTTAAATAAATAATTAATAAAAAGCACAATGGACCGACGTTGCCTTTGAGTCGGATGGAAAATGGGAGAATGTATTCCGGAGAGACGGACAGTCCTGGGAGCCTTACTGAGAAAATGCTGTGGAAAAGTGTTCTGTGACTGGAGGCATTTAACCTGGCGCTAGAAGAATAAAAGCACGGACTCTGGGAAGCGGTGGGTGCGTGTGACGGTGTCCTTCGGGCTTGCAGTGGCCCCCAGAGTCGAACCCGGGCGCCGGGCTTTCTGAAGACACTGGCAGGCAATCTGATGAGAGGGCTAAGAGCCATGGCGCGTCGGACCTGGGGGCCTCGGCTACTCGCCCGGCCGGGCCTCAAAGGCAACGTCGGTCCTAAGAAGACCACAAAAAAGACTCTGCCGAAAGCAGAAGACGAAGAGTATTCCGATGAAGAGAGTGCTGATGAGGGGAGCGAGCTGGAAGGCGAGCTCAGGGAGGACCCTGATGTGATGAAGGACTACAAAGACCTGGAGAAGGCGGTGCCGTCTTTACGCTAAGATGTCGTCCTGAAGACGGGCCTAGACGTTGGAAGAAAGTAAGTCGAGCGCGTGCCTTAGCAGACCAGCCTTTCTCCTTGCTGCTTCTCGTGAGAGTTCCTGGGGCCCAGGAGCTGGCACAGTGGAGAGAGCGTTAGACTCTCCAACTTGGGGGTCCCAAGTTCAACTCACATATACATATGCCAGAGTAATGCTTTTGCTTCTCTCTCTCCCACCCCCCCATTATAAGTAAATAAAGTGTTTACATGATTAAAAAAAAAAAAAAAAGCACAATGGATGGGTTTCTAGTTTTGTATGTTATTATCTATAAATTGGACATGGGCTACTATATACAAGTGATATTTCTCAAGTTTTTTTCAACAACTAGAAAACCTGCATATATCTGTTGCCACATTCATAGGAAGTTTGATAACAAATATCCTGAGATTGTAGAAGAACCACTACATAATGTAAGGGTTATATTTTAAATATACCCATTTATTTGTTTGTTTAATTTTTATCTATTGGACAGAGACATGCAGAAACTGAGAGGATAGGTTGAGATAGAGAGGGAGAAAGAGACACCTGCAGCGCTATTTCACCACATTTCCCCAGCAGGTGGGGACCAAGGGCTCAATCCCAAGTCTTCGTACATTGATACATGCACTCAACCAGGTGCGCCACCACACATCCCCTATCCATTATTTTATACTACACATTTTAATACAGTCATATTTACATTAGATTTTTCCCAGGTGGCCCATATAATTCTTTTCATAATTTTATTGGTAAATTAATAGTGAATTTGTAGTACAGGTGTTGACATATGTGTACAGTTTCTAATCTCCCATTAACAGATGTCTGAAAAACACTCTCACCCCAGATTGAACCCTTTTTCACTATCCTACATCAGGATACCATTGCTTTCCACACCCTCTGGAATCCCCTTCTTCTCCAGATTTCTTTGCTTTAGTAAAATACACAACACACAGTCTTAGGTTTCACTTTCTTTGCCTTTTATGACCTTGTTCCTTAAGATGGGTTAAGTCATCTAGTATTTGTTCTTCTCTTTTGGCTCAACCCACTTAACATAATTCCAAGTTCCATCCAAGATGAGGTAAAGGAAATGACTTCATTATTATTTTTTTTTAAGTTGTGTAGCATTCCATGTGTTTACAAACCACAACTTTGTTAGTAACTTCAGAGTTGTTTACAAGTTCAGGGGATTCTAAATGGTGCTGCTATGAACATAGGTATACTTAAATCTTCTCAGTTATGCTTTTTCCTTCATTTGGGTTTATCCCCAAGGAAGAAGTGTTTGAGTCATAGGGTAAGTCCGTTTCTAGTATTATACTATATCTCCAGACTGTTTTCCAGAGAGATTGGAGTAATATTTCAAGATTGTAAAGTATATGCAATGATTTTTATCCATATCAAATGTGCAGCTCAGCAGTATTAAGTATATTCACTTTGTTGTGCAACTGGTCTCCATAACATCTTCATTTTGTGAAACTGAAATTCTTTATCATTCAACAATAAGCTCTATTTTCTCCCTTTAACTCAGTCCCTGAATTTTATGGTTCTTCTTCCTTTTTCTATGAGTCTGACAACTCTAGAAAGCTCATATAAGTAGAATCATACACTATTTGTCTTTTTGTAACTGGTGTATCTCATTTAGCATCATGTGCTGAAGGTTCATTCATGCATTCATGTAGCATCTACTGGAATTTCCTTATTTATTTTTTTGCTTATTTATTTTCTGCTCTAAAGACCTTTATTACTGTAGAACATGTTTATTGCACTCAAACTTTTTCCTTCATTTTGTTATCTGTGGTTAATGTAGGTTGTAAAGTTGCAAGATTGCAATGTATCGTTCCATACCACACCCACTACCAAAGCTTTTTGTTCTCACTTTCCCCCTCCCCAAAGATACTCGCCTTAGTTCTCACAACTTAGAAACAGTTTGCTTGATTTTGTTTTGTTTTTCAAATTTATGTGTATCAGATCTCTAGACTATGCATGAGTGAAACCATGTGGTTGTCTTCCATCTCTTCACTTATTTTCTAAGCAAAATTATTTCCAGTTACATCTATTTTTTCCCCCAAAGAACACAATATCATCTTTTTTTCCCCTTCCAGTGGTGCCTGCACTACAAATCCACTGCTCCTGGCAGTCATTTTTCCTTTTTTTTTTTTTTTTGTTTTGTTGTTCTTGTGCCTTTGTTGTTGCCACTAATGTTGTTGTTGTTGCATGGGACTGAGAGAAACAGAGGAGAGGAAAACAGTGAGGGGGAGAGAAAGATAGGAACCTGCAGAACTGCTTCAGTGCTTGCGAAATGTTCCCCCTGAAGGTGGGGAGCCAGGGGCTCGAACAGGGATCCTTGAGCCCATCCTTGTGCTTTGCATCAGGTGCACTTAACCCGCTGTACATTGGAAAAGAATGAACTGCTGAAAAATGCAATAGTGTGGATATATCTCTAATGTATTCAGTTAAAAGAGAACCCAGACACAAAAGATGATATTCTGTACAGCTCCACTTACATAGCATGCTGGAACAAGCAAGGTTATGAGACACAAATCAAATTAGTATTCAGGGGGCTGGGAGAAGAGAACGATGATTTCCTAGAATGACACAAGGAAATTTTGGGAATGATAAAAAGAAATTCTGCATACTTCTACCAAAACTTTGAGAAAAATACACTTAAAATGGTTTTTCCAACATGTGTTTCAGCTTGTATGTTCTCTTTACAGAAGCATATTTTCAAATCCTCTACCCGTTTTATTGATTTTTGGCTAAGTTGTATGCATCCTTAATTACTTTGTTGTTGTTGTTATTGTTGAAGAAATGCTCCTATATGAGATGGCAGTCTTGCATCTCTCCTAAATGTTAGCACACTTCATCCTCTATCAGAGTTCCATCTCCCTTCTCCGTAGTCCATTGTGCTCTGAGTACTCCTATTAGTCCCTACCCCCTTCAAAACTTTAAGATCAGCAAGTATAGATCAGGGGTTTACCCCTTCCCTCTCAGTTTCTCTCTGATTCTATCTGTGAGTCGCTCCAGGTCCCCTGCCTTCCTGGATGCTGGTGGCTGAGGTCAGAGCGGCCCCCTGGGAGATCTAGGGTGGCTTTGCATGACTAGGCCATAGTGCGCAGAAAGACGAGCAAACAGTTCCGGGAGACGCCTCTGAGGGTCGACTCGCTTATTGGGGGATACAAGCAAGCAGATATACCCATAGTCCAGAGAGAAGGTTGAGGTCATCATTAACCCAAACGTAATGCATAGTTACATCTTGACCTACAAAGTATTTGATCACAACTGGAAAGTTACTGTATAAGGCTTGGCCATGAGCTCAACAACCCAATTTTCTGTGGGGGTAAATTCAGGGAAGGGGGGAAGGGAGCAATTGAGTAAAATCAAGATATTTGTGGTGGGTACAAGTCAGCCATACACAATACACAGCAGTTCATGGCCTTTGTTTTAAGGGGACAGAGTGGCATGTACAGAAAGGTCGCCCCTTTCAGCAAAGCCATCCATCATTAGTTCATGAGGTCAGGAGGGACCTTCCATTGTCTCTACCTGGGAAGGGGGGAGAACTTGGGGTCGACATGCTCAGACTCTCATGGAAACAATGGCCTGAACTTCCCGGACAGTGGGCCCATTTCCCACATCTATCAAATAAATACATAAGTAAATAAATAAATAAGTAAATACAAATCAAGTAGTTGAGGAGGAAGTATAATAGATATGCAAAAAAGAGACTTTCAGACCTGAGGCTTCAAGATCCCAGATTCACTCCCCAGCGCCACAATAATCCAGGGCTGAGCAGTGCTCTAGTCTCTGTCAGCGTTCTCTTTCTCTTATCCCCCCCTCTCATTTATCTATATCTCATAAAATAGATAAAATATTTAAGAAATATATTAAAAAGGAGAGTGTGTTGGATTTCAGTGGTGTCTATTATGATATATCCTCTGTCATTTACAAAACTTTAAAAAATTTTATTTATTTTTCCTTTATTGGGGGATTAATGTTTTATAATTGCCAGTAAATACAATAGTTTGTACATGCATAACATTTATCAGTTTTCCACATAACAATACAACCCCCACTAGGTCCTCTGTCATCCTTTTCCAGGACCTGTACTCCACCCCTCCAACCCCGGCATCCACCCCAGACTCGTTTATTTTGGTGCAACATAACAAATACAATTCTATTTATTTGAATCTTCTCCCCTTCCTCCTTTTTTTTTTTTTTTTTGTTAGTGAGTCTGCCTCGGGGTTTGTCAATTTTGTTTAATTTTTCAAAGAACCAACATTTGGCTTCATTGATCCTTTGTATGGTTCTCTTATTTTCGATGTTGTTTATTTCAGCTCTAATTTTAGTGATTTCAGTCCTTCTGGTTCCTTTAGGATTACTTTAGTGATTTCAGTCCTTCTGGTTCCTTTAGGAGGTACTCACTGCAAACTCTAGTGCACTTCTGCTTTCAGGCATATATTTTGCAGTAGTTTACGGATACGTGTGAACATATGCTCTCTCTCACAGAAACTGGTGTATATCTAGGTTTTGGGACTTTGTTAGAAAGTGAACAACCTGAGATGGAATTAGAGTATACTATGAAAGGAAAGGTCTCACCCGAGTAATGAAGTTGAAGGGTTCTCATTCCACACTTGAAGTCTCTGGACACAGTCTGAAGTGAAGCATGTTGAGGTGGCAATCGTGTTGTTAGGTTGTGATCGGCTGACGCAATATTATTTGATATGGATTGGGAGAGGCATAAGGGAAAGTGGGCCCTATCCAAGGGTTCTAGGACTGGGGGAAATAGAGGCTCTATAGTGGAGATGTGGGGTTCCTGCTGTCTTAGGGTTCAAAAAGACAATCAATAGTTAATGTTATCATCACATTATTTGGTAATTGGGTTAACTTTGAAAAGTCCTTTTGTTAGGGTTTGCAATACAGTACCCAGTATCTTGTTTATAGCTGTGCTATTGGTTGCTTCTGATCTACTTGGTCTAGGCTTTTGAGAGAGTCTGCATATCAGTTACACAGCCTATATATTGAAAAGATTCAGTTTGTGTTTTGAAAAACTTCGAGACATACATTTAATTTTCCCCCTCTCGTATTAATTAACTAGTGATTTATATGACTACACTTTACTAGGAGTGTACATAAACACCATTCCCACCACCAAAAGACTGTTACCCATCCCGCCCACCCACTCCCACCCCCTACTGTCCCAGGAAGCTGCATGTCTACTCCTCACCACAGGGTTTTTACATCGGTGCCCTACTTACAATTTGGTCAGGACCTACTTTTAGTTTCCCTTTCAGATCTTCTTACTCAACTTCTGCTGATGAGTGGAATCATCCCATACTCATCTTTATCTTTCTGACTTATCTCAATTAACATAATTCCTTCTAGCTCTGTCCGAGATGGGTCAGAGAAGGTGAGTTCATTGTTCTTGATAGCTGTATAGTATTCCATTGTGTATATATACCACAGCTTTCTCAGCCACTCATCTGTTGTTGGGCACCTGGGTTGCTTCCAGGTTTTAGCTATTATGAATTGTGCTGCTATGAACATAGGAGTACACATCGCTTTTTGGTTGGGTGTTATGGAGTCCTTGGGGTATAACCTCAGGAGAGGAATTACTGGATCATATGGAAGGTCCATGTCTAGCCTTCTGAGAGTTTTCTAGACTGCTCTCCACAGAGGCTGTACCAATTTACATTCCCACCAGCAATGCAAAAGGGTTCCTCTGTCCCCACATCCTCTCCAGCATTTGTTGCTGCTGTCCTTTTTGATGTATGCCATTCTCATAGGGGTGAGGAGGTATCTCAGTGTTGTCTTAATTTGCATTTCTCTGACAATCAGTGACCTAGAGCAGTTTTTCATATGTTTGTTAGCCTTTTGGATCTCCTCTGTAGTGAATGTTTTGTTCATATCCTCTGCCCATTTTTGGATGGGGTCATTTGTTTTTTTGGTGCTAAGTTTGCGGAGCTCTTTATATATTTTGGTGATTAGTTTCTTGTCTCATGTATGGCATGTGAAGATCTTCTCCCATTATGTGAGGGGTCTCTTTGTGTGATAGTTTCTTTGGATGTGCAGAAGCTTTTCAATTTGATGTAGTCCCATTGGTTTGTTTCTGTTTTAGTCTTCCTTGCAATTGGGTTTGATTCATCAAAGACGTCTTTGAGGTGTAGGTGGGAAAGTGTTTTACCAATGTTTTCCTCTAAGTATTTGATTGTTCCTGGTCTGACATCTAGGTCTTTGATCCATTTGGAGTTGATTTTTGTTTCTGGTGAGATAAAGTGGTTCAATTTCATTCTTCTGCATGTTACAACCCAGTTTTCCCAGCACCATTTATTAAAGAGAGCCTCCTTTGTCCATTTAATCCTTTGGGCCCCCTTATCAAAGATTAGATGTCCATAGGTGTGGGTATTTATTTCTGGGCTTTCATTTCTGCTCCACTGGTCTGTGTGCCTATTTTTGTTCCAGTAACATTCTGTTTTGTTGATGATGGCTTTATAATATAGTTTAAGGTCTGGGAGTGTGATGCCTCCATTTCTGTTTCTTTTCCTTAAGATGGTTTTGGCAATTCTAGGTGTTTTCAGGTTCCAGATAAATGATTGTAGTGTTTGTTCTATTCTCTTAAAGAAGCTTGGTGGAACTTTGATGTGTATTGCATTAAATTTGTATATGGCTCTGGGGAGAATATTCATTTTGATGATATTTATTCATCCAATCCATGAGCATGGGATATCTTTCCATTTCTTGGTATCAGTTTCTATTTCCTTGAGTAGCGACTCATAGTTTTCAGTATATAAGTCTTTCACTTCTTTGGTCAACTTTATTCCTAGATATTTGATTGATTTTGCTGAAACAGTAAATGGGAGTTATTTCTGGATGTCTTCTTCTTCAGATTTAGTGTTTGCATAAAGGAATGCCACTGATTTTTGTACATTGATTTCGTAGCCTGATACCTTGCTATATTGCCTAATAACTTCCAGTAGTTTTCTGCTGGATTCTTAAGGTTTTTCTATGTATACTATCATATCATCTGCAAATAGTGAGAGCTTGACTTCTTCCCTTCCAATCTGTATTCCTTTGATTTCTTTCTCTTGCCTGATTGCTATGGCAAGAACTTCCAATACTATGTTGAAGAGGAACGGTGACAGTGGACAGCCCTGTCTAGTCCCCGTTCTGAGGGGGAATGCTTTCAGCTTCTGTCCATTGAGTATGATGTTGGCTGTAGGTTTGCTATATATAGACTCAACTATCTTGAGGAATTTCCCATCTATTCCCATTTTTTGTAGAGTTTTGAGCTTGAATGGGTGTTGGATTTTGTCAAAGGCTTTCTCTGCATCTATTGAAATAATCATGTGGTTTTTGGCTTTGCTTTTATTGATGTGGTGAATGACATTGATTGACTTACGGATGTTGAACCAGCCTTGCATTCCTGGGATGAATCCCACTTGGTCGTGATGAACAGTCTTTTTGATATGTTGCTGTATCTGGTTGGCCAAGATCTTGTTTAATATTTTGGCATCTATGTTCATCAGAGATATTGGTCTGTAATTTTCCTTTTTGGTTTTGTCCCTATCAGCTTTTGGTCAGGTGAGGTTGGCTTCATAGAAGATGTAAGGGAGTATACCTGTTTCTTCAGTCTTATGGAAAAGCTGTAGAAGTATGGGTACTAACTGTTTCCTGAAAGTTTTGTAAAATTCGTTTGTGAAGCCATCTGTTCCCGGACTTTTGTTTTTGCGGAGGGTCTTAATAACAGTTCCAATTTCTTTGTCTGTGATTGGTGCATTTAGATTTTGTGGTTCTTATTGGTTCTGTTTTGGAAGGGCATATGCTTCTAGGAATTGTTCCATTTCTTCCAGATTCTCTAGCTTGGTGGCATATAGTTCTTTACAGAAGTTTCGCAGGATTCTCTGGATTTCTGTGGTGTCAGTTGTGATATCTCCTCCATCGTTTACAATTCTATTAATTTGAGTCTTCTCTCTTTTTTTGTTTGGTAAGTCTGGCTAGGGGTTTGTCAATTTTGTTTAATCTTTCAAAGAACCAACATTTGGCTTCATTGATCTTTTGTATGGTTCTTTTATTTTCAATGTTGTTTATTTCTGCTCTAACTTTAGTGATTTCTGTCCTTCTGGATGCTTTAGGGTTCCTTTGTTCCTCTTCCTCTAAGTCCTTGAGGTGTGCAGTAAGGTCATTTGAGCTTCTTCTTGGTGTTTAATATGTGATTGTATGGCTATAAGTTTCCCTCTCAGTACCGCTTTAGCTGTACTGACCCAGTGGTTCTTAAGGAGTATGTTGTTTAGTTTCCAAATTCTGTGACTTTTAATAATTGTCTGTTTGTTGTTAAATTTTAGTTTTACTCCACTGTGGTCTGAGAAGATTCTTGGGATGATTTCAATGTTCTTGAATTTATTGATGTTGATTTTGTGGCCTAAGATGTGGTCTATCCTTGAGTATGTGTTATGTGGATTTGAAAAGAAGGTGTATTCCAGTTTTTTGGGGTGAAGGACTCTGAAAATGTCCAAGAACTCTAGTCTGTCAATCTCTTCATTCAATTCTCTTGTATCTTTGTTGGTTCTCTACTTTGTTGAGAAAACTCAGAACACTGAGTCAGAATTCTTCCCCAAAATAATTCCCAAATGTGTATCAGTGAATTCAAAAAAAGCACCCTGTTTGGTGGTGTGGGATCTGGGGCCTGTGGCTTTGGAAGCTGTAGGATTAAGGAAGAAAGAATGACAAGAATGAGAAAAAGAAGAAAAAAAAATGAAAGAGAGAGAAAAAAGAAAAAGATAAGAAAAAGAACAGTCATAGAAGAGTGGTGAAAGGAAAGATTTTTTTGATTTATTTATTTTTAATTATTTAATTAGCTATGTGGGGTGAGGTTGGCTACTTAGAAAGAAAAAAAAGGCCAGAGGTTTCAGAAGGGTATAGACTTAGAATGAATGATACTCCCTGGTGGGACAGGGATTTGGTAAAGACAGAAGCTCAGCAGGGGAGCCTGCTAGGAGCTGGTCCCCAGGGATTGGTTATGGGGGGGTGTGGAGGGGTATGAGGTGTACTTTATAATTAAACGGAAAAAAAAATTTTCCCCCTTTTTTTCTACTCTATTTCTTAACCCAAATTAAGTTATAGTCACCTCCTTGGTGTTACCGCTAGGACCCCTTATTGACTGGCCTATTAAAGGCATAAAATCCTACCGTTTCCAGAAGATGCGGTCAGAGCTCAAGCCACTAGCAGCTTCTCAGTCCGCCATCTTCCGGGAACCCCCTTGTGTCTTTATTTTCATTTGTTTCTAGGAATGTTTGAATTTCTTGCTTGAGTGCCTCTTTGACCCAGCAGTTATTAGGTAGGTATTATGTTGGTGAATTTCCAAGTTTTGTGACTTTTAGTAATTTTTTGTTTGTTGTTGAGTGTTAGCTTTACTCCACTGTGGTTTGAGAAGATGCTTGGGATAATTTAAATGTTCTTGAATTTGTTGATACTGTCTTTGTGGCCTAACATGTGGTTTTATCATTGAGGATGTGCTATGTGGATTTGAAAAGACTGTGTATTCCAGTTTCTTGGGGTGAATTACTCTGACAGTGTCAAGGAGGTCTAGTCTGTCCATCTCTTCAATTAATTCTCTTGTTTCTTTGCTGATTCTCTGCTTAGTTGATCTAAGTGAGAGTGGTGTATAGAAGTCTCCTACTACTATTGTATTACTATTGATGTATTTTTGTAGCTTTTTCAGTAGGTGTTTGATGTATTTAGATGGGCCTTCATTAGGTGCATAAATGTTATTAATTGTTAAATCTTCTCAGCTGATTGATACTCTTATCACTATGTAATGGCCTTGCCTATCTTTTATTACTTTATTTAATTTAAAGTCTATTGTGTCAGAGATGAGAATGGCTGTTCCTGCCTTTTTTGTGGTCCACTAGCCTGTATGATAGTTTTCCATCCTTTCACATTAAGTCTGTGTTTTTCTTGTTAGGTCAGGTTAAGTCTGTGCTTTTCTTATTGGGTAAGGTGAGCTTCATGCACACAACAAATGGTTAGGTTGTGTTTTCTGATCCATCCTCCTACTCTGTGCCTTTTAATGGGTGAATTTAAGCCAGTGAAATTTATTGATATTATGGATTTAAGGTATTGATGTGCCATTATTCATTTTTTTATTTGCTTTGATATATGTCAAGTATTTTGGTAATGTCCTTGTTTGCAGGAGGTCTTTTAAAACCTCTTCCAGGGCAGGATTGGTGACAGTTGCCTCCTTTAACTGTTGCTTGTCTAAGAAGGTTTATATCCCTCCATCTAGTCTGAATGAAGGTCTAGCAGGATATACTATCCTTGATTGAAACCCTTTTTTATTGAGAGCTCGATAGATATCTTACTATTATCTTATGGCTTTTAGAGTTTGAGTGGGGAAGTCTGCTGATAGTCTTGGGTTTTGCCCTGTATGTGACTTTTTGTTTTTCTCTTGAAGCCTTTAGGATAATTTCTTGAGCCTTACTTCTTTTCATTGTAACTATGATGTGTGTTGGTTTCTTCAGGTCTGGGTTGATTCTTTTTGAGGTTCTCTGGGCCTCTTCAATCTTAATGTCCTTTCTGTTGTTGACAGCTGGGAAGTTTTTCTCTATTATTTCCCCTAGGGTGTTTTCTTCCCCTTCCTCTCTTTCTTCCTCTGGTAGGCCAATTATATGGATTTTACTTCTTTTGAGATCATCCTATATGTCTCTGTTGTTGTCTCTCAATCTCTTTTTTAGCTCTTTTACCTCTTTCTTAATTTTCTCTAACTCATCCTCTGTCTGGCTAATTCTGTTTTCTGCTTCTGTTTCTACTTTCCCTTCCCTCAGCCTTCTTCTTTAGTTCAACTATTTTTTACTTTTCTCAGTTACAGTATTAGCTTGTTCTGCTAGTTGTCTTTTTAGGTCAGCTATTTCAGCTTCCATTTCTCTAATTACCTCGAGGTAGCTAATATTTTCCTTGAAGGTTTCATCTGTTGTTTCCGTATTTCTGATAGCCTTTTCTTCAATGGCTGTCCTCATTTCTGTGATTAATAGATCAACTGTTGTTTGTATACCTTCCTTATTTATAGTTGCTCCTGGCTTACTTGGAATTTTTTCTGGCCTTCTGTCCTGATTCATTGCTGTAGTTGATTTTGATTTGACCATATTTTTTTATTGCTGTGTTTTGTATTTTTGTACCTTGGCTATTTATGTTCAGTTGTTGTATTGAGTGAAGAAAAGCCCCACTAAATCAAGGGCCCCTTACAAGTGAGGTCATAAACCTCAAGAAATACAACAATAACAACAAAGTCGATGATTGATGCAATTCATCCAAAGCCTATTGGCTATAGAAATTCTCCCCACCAGAAACAAAGTAAACCAAAATCAAAACCCAAACAACAACAATAGCAGAAAAAAAATACAAAATGAGAAAAGGTAATTACAAAAATCCACTATTAAGCATAAATTTTAGAGATTGGAGAAGGGAGAGAAAATAAAGGAATAGAGAGTGAGTTAAATAAAGAAAAAACTTTCCACATAAGACTTATTACACAAGATAGATCACAAATAAGCACAAATGAATCTAAAGACCAATCTGCAGTTTGCACTATTTTATATGGGATTTACAGAACCTCCCCCCCTTCCTAGACATTTACAAAAAAAAAAAAAAAAAAAAAAAACCACTAAAGAGCTAGAGAGAAGGAAAAAGAAAGGTAGAGTGGTAGACTCCCACAGCCCTATAAGAGGCAGAATATTGGTTAAGGAAGTTGACCAAGGTATAGAATTATAGCCATGTTATCTCACGGTTTTGTAAATCAATAATAAATCACTAAAGAAAAAAAAAGTTGACCAATAAGAGAGAGTTCCAGCCCTCCTGAGGAGAGAAATAGAAAAAAGAAAAGAAAAACCTCCTTCTGATGACTCCCCTTTGTAACTTGTTCCCTCACTCTGGGTGTGGGGAGGCGGTGCAAAGGAGGAACTGTAACTCAAGACTGGCTCTGAAGCTCAGGATCTGGCATGTACTATGTCCATTCTGTAGCCCATTACAGCTTATATGTGATCTACGGCTTTCCCCCTTACTTCTGCCTTGACCTCTTCTGTATGCTTTCTCAACCAATAGCCTGGAAATCCTGCCTTCACTCTATATACCCAGCATTTAAGCAGCTGCTTTGCAGAAAGTCAGGAGATGTCCTCACACTGCCATCTTGGTCCTGGCCCTCTTGTTTAATATTTAATGAGTTTTTGGTGATCACTTTGTAGAACCCATGCTAAGGAATTTTCTCAAAAGACTCAGACCTATTGCTAATGAAATGTAGTATCTTAAATATTAAAGAATTAAAATGTTTTTTTCAAGTACCTTTTTCTTTAAAAGGGTCTGACTCCATTTTTTTAATGAAAATACATAATATAATAAAAGAACAAACAAGAATTTAAAATATAGATTGGAATGAAGGTTAAATAGGAAATTCATATCCTGCTGATCATTAATAATGTTTTTTTTCCTTCTAGTAACTGTGTTTTCTCTTACTTAATCACTACTGAGTCAGCAACATTGGATGGCAAGTTGGGATGTAAATTTCTTCAAGTAGTAAGAAAGAAAAAAATATGTAAGTTTCTTTGATAATAATATGTCAACATAAGCTGAAAATGCTTTTTATAATGTGTCCTGTCCTAATTATTCATAGGACACAATTGATTTAGATTTTTCAAATTATATATATACAGTCACACTAGAGCTGACTGATATATCAGATCACTGGAAGTTGATTTATTTATTATTATTTTTTAAAATATTTATTTATTTATTTATTATCTTTTGTTGCCCTTGTTGTTTTATTGTTGTAGTTATTATTGCTGTCATCGTTGTTGGATAGGATGGAGAGAAATGGAGAGAGGAGGGGAAGACAGAGAGGGGGAGAGAAAAATAGACACCTGCAGACCTGCTTCACTGCCTGTGAAGCAACCCTCCTACAGGTGGGGAGCTGGGGGCTCGAACCAGGATCCTTATGCCCATCCTTGGGCTTTGTGCCACCTGTGCTTAACTCAAGGCACTTCTGTCTGACTCCCAGAAGTTGATTTATTAATTATGATGTATATTCACCTCACTAGACCTGAGGTCTCATGAGTGAACTCAAGGTATTTTGGCTCAATAACTATTTTTGTGATGGAAAGAGAAAACGTGAATGCCTTTCTTTTCATAAAAGAAACCTTTGCAGAACTCATTATTCTTTTTCAGTGGTCTTTCACATATGCAAGCTTATTTCTGGTGTTCCAAGAAATCTGAAGTTCACTAACAAGGCTTTTGAAGAACACACTTGAACTAATTGTACGTGCTGTACTCGAATGAGAACAGTGTGTGTTTGGAGTGCGAATGAACCAGCTGGGATACTAAGTTCTCTATGGTTTTCCTAATTCAATAACTATGTGTTTTTCAGTTCTTCCAAAATGAGAAAATGTTCATGGTTAAATATGAAACTTTTCATATATATAGACAAAATTTATCTTTGCTATTTAACTCAGTTAAAATATAGCGTGTTCTATAATTTCTAACAAGGGACAATTTATTCAAAATGAAACATCTTTCCTTCAAAGATTAAATATGATCCTTGATATGAAGCTGACTTTTGCAAGCAATCATCATATGAAAAATAAAGAGAAAATTAATCATAGGCTATGTACAGTTGTATTTTTCCTTGCAGCTATTAATAATACAATTAATATTTCTAGATTGCTCAATATTTACTACACACTTTGCTAAGCTATTGGGGATGTTCACAAACATTCACCTTTATCTCATGAAGAAGGCCTTTTAAATTATTTATTTATTTATTATTTATTGGATAGGGACAGAGAGAAATTGAGAGGGAAAAGGAAGGGAATCTGGAGAGAAGAGGAGAGAGAGAGAGAGAGGGAGAGAGAGAGAGAGAGAGAGAGAGAGAGAGAACTTATTCACCAATCATGAAAATTTTCCATTGCTGGTGGAGACCAGGGCTTTGAACACAGGTTCTTGTACATTGTAATATGTGCACTCAATCAAGTGTGCTACTGCCTGGCCCGTGGCTTTATTTTTTTTTAATCTCCATTTTATAAAGAATAGTGGTCATAATCCAGAGTTAAATTCTTATGATGCCCTTACTCTAGGTTTCAGAAACATCTCTGTCTTGTATTATTTAATTCTGAGGATTTTTATCAAGATATAATTTAGCTTTGATTTTGAATATTTATCTTCAAATATTTCCCTTCAAATCTGCCTTTCAGATCCTTCAGGGCAGTGATGTCAAATCCTGACAAAATCCTATGGCAAAGTGAACCATAGAACTCCTTCTGGGCTAGTATGTTCATATATATGATGATGTTCTTATGATAATGTGCTTATGTATATATGGTAATAATGAGCATTCATACAATATATGTATAATATGGCTCATCATATACATGAATATATATATATATCATATATAGAACATCATCACATATATAATAACATAAGCCCAGAAGGAGTTCTATCTTCTATGCAATATAAGTTATAAAAGATTAAGTAATCACATATAACTGAGGAGAAGTACAGAGAGAATCATAAGTGAGCTGAAGGTAATGGAATGAAAGATTATATGGAGCTAAGTATAATATGCAGCCTAAGAAACCCACATGATAGGAACATTTACTTCTATATGAGGAGAGAAAATGAGTTTAATTTGAATTTAGGGTCATGTTCTAATTAAAACCTGTGTTAAGATAAACCTAGTAATTTGTTGTTGGCAGAATTTATGTTTTGATTGTAAAATGCAAATACTTCAAACAAAGCAAATTGTTTAAAATTCCATAAGAGAAACTTGAAATAAATGAGAAATTTATTTATTTTTATATTAAGGCTTAAGTTATTCCTAATTTCCATAATGTACATCATGGCATTTACATATATATGGGTGTATATTTTCATGACTCATTGAAAGAGTATGCCTTTTTGTGTAGTAGAGACTGACCCAGTGCAAGTAACAAAACAAACAAAACAAAACAAAACAAAGCACCAAGGTATAGAAAATAGTCTTTCTTTCAGAAAATAGTTTCCTTCTTTCCATGTCTCTACCCTTCCTTCTTTTCCCCTTCCTCCCTCCCTCCCTTCCTTCCTTCCTTCCTTCCTTCCTTCCTTCCTTCTTTCCTTCTTTTTCCCCCACCAGACAATTCATGCAACTCACCTTTTATTTTTTTTAATTTATTTCTTTATTGGGGAATTAATGTTTTACATTCAACAGTAAGCACAATAGTTTGTACATGCATAACATTCCCCAGATTCCCATTTAACAATACAACCCCTACTATGTCATTTATCATCCTTCATGGACCTGTATGACCTGTATGTCTCCCCACCCACCCACCCCAGAGTCTTTTACTTTGGTGCAATACGCCAATTCTATTTTAGGTTCTACTTGTGTTTTCTTTTCTGATCTTGTTTTTCAACTTCTGTCTGAGAGTGAGTTAATACCATATTCATCCTTCTGTTTCTGACTTATTTCACTCAACATGATTTTTCAAGGTACATCCAAGACTGGCTGAAAACGGTGAAGTCACCATTTTTTACAGCTGAGTAGTATTCTATTGTGTATATATACCACAACTTGCTCAGCCACTCATCTGTTGTTGGACACCTGGGTTGCTTCCAGGTTTTGGCTATTACAAATTATGCTGCCAAGAACATATGTGTACACAGATCTTTTTGGATGGATGTGTTGGGTTCCTTAGGATATATCCCCAGGAGAGGAATTGCAGGGTCATAGGGTAGGTCCATTTCTGGCCTTCTGAGAGTTCTCCAGACTGTTCGCCACAGAGGCTGGACCAATTTACATTCCCACCAGCAGTGTGGGAGGGTTCCTTTGACCCCACACCCTCTCCAGCATTTGCTGCTGTTACCTTTTCTGATGTATGACAGGAGTGAAGTGGTATCTCATTGTTGTCTTTATTTGCATTTCTCTGGCAATCAGAGATTTGGAGCATTTTTTCATGTATTTCTCGGCCTTTTGGATCTCTTCTGTGGTGAATTTCTGAAGAAAGACTGTAGCACCTTGAACTACAGAAGGAGTCGTGACCCTCCAAGTTAAGAACATGGATTTATTCCTTAAAGATTGTATGACAGTGAAAAAATGATAAGTCAGGCAGACTTTTGATCTTGAAAATATTGTGTTACAGAATTTTCAAATATTACCTAATATACTGGGCATATATGGACAACATTGCCTGTTTTGTTTTATGAAAATCAGTACTCTGAGGATGTTATATGAGTCAGAATTTGAATTCAGGAAATTTGAGGGTAGAGCCAGAGGGTTTTTTGGTTCTTTTTGTTTGTTTTGGCCAGCTGTATACAGTGTTTCTTCTAAAAATTGACAGAGGGCAATAATAATGCTGATGCTGTCAAAAGAGATTAAGAGATGTATCTTACTGAGATAAAGTGATTGAGTAAGGTAAAGTAGGAGGTAGGAGAGGAGATTGCTAAGCCTAAGTAATAAATATTTGATTAGGAAATTTTATTATATGTGCTGCCGAAGTGAGCACTGATTAGGAAATTTATGATGACTTCTTTAGACATTTCTACTAGATTTCTGAGCTAAACAGTTCAAACTCTAATCACAGAGAACTATTAAGCACTTTTATTTTGCCTATACATTTATTTGACTATATGTATTTATATATAAATATATAGTTGCCCCTAACTTATGGATACATGTATGCATGTACCCAGTCCCCTAGGGCCTTGCCTATATCTTGAATCTGTAACTGCTAGAGAAAACACCATCTGAAGTAGAATTAGGTAATATCATGTTTTTGGACAGGTTTTACCAGATTATTGGGGTTGGAAGATTGATATTTCCAGCTTGGCATCTCTGTGTTCAATCCAAAGCAAAAGGGAAGTGGTAGCATAATGTGGCATGGTGGCCCTGGTTGTATTGATTTAGTTGAAGTCAACAGAGGTAGTATAACAGTGTAAGGGATCAAGAGGAAAGGCATCAAGAAATACAATCCATGAGAAAACAAACTTTACAACAAAACAACTCAACAGATTTTACCTGATAACAGCTGTTATTTCTGGTGAAGCAAGGAACATCATTATCTGAGGAGAAAAGACACTTTTCAGGCTTCCTGCTGAGTCCACTGCTACCCACCACCTCAGCTAATTGTGGTTGCTGCTGCCCAGCCGCTGCTACCCAGAATCTCTCACTGGGCTCTGATAGTCTTTGTAGGATTGCAGAGACTAAGGACAAAGTAGTGACTGGCCCTCTGTCTCCCTTCCCCAAACCAAAGTGACTGATGTCAGGGGACACCAGATATCTGGAGTGGTGAGTTGACTTCCCCAAGATCCTGACCCCACCCCTAGCCCAGAAAGTATTGACTCAGGCTGGTTATAGAACAAAAGAGAGTGACATTCCCCCAGAGAGCACCTTCCTGACTACATTCCTCAAGCACATGGAGTTGATCTCAGTAAGGGAGACTATGACTTCAAGAGCAGTAAAAAAATTGTCATGAGTGACAACATTTTCTTTTTTTAAAGTTATTTATTTATTTATTCCCTTTTGTTGCCCTTGTTTTTTATTGTTGTAGTTATTATTATTGTTGTTAATGTCGTCGTTGTTGGATAGGAGAGAGAAATGGAGAGAGGAGGGGAAGACAGAGGGGGAGAGAAAGATAGACACCTGCAGACCTGCTTCACCACCTTTGAAGCGACTCCCCTGCAGGTGGGGAGTTGGGGGCTCCAACCGGGATTCTTAGGCCAGTCCTTGTGCTTTGCACCACCATGTGTGCTTAACCCGCTGTGCTACAGCCCAACTCCCAAGTTTTTCAACCCAGTGGTGGGAAGGCAAATAAATCTTTCTTTGATAATTACCCAGGTTTAGTGGGCCATGTCAGCCATCTATCCTTGGAAAAATCTTTGAAAGATGAAGTGTGTGTATATAGGGGGGGTGGGGAGGGCTGGTGGTGTCAAAGAAATAACTAAAGCCGGTATCTGCACTGTAAAGTGATCAACAGGCTTAGTTGCAGTAATGATCTGTAGCAGCCTAAAGCTACAGGAGTTTACTCCCCAGAAAGAGCATCTTTTGTCAAACCACCAGATAGCCAACCACCCCATGAACTCAGAACTTTAGCCACATCCACTCCTCATCATAGTAGAAACTCAGAAATATAGAGACAGTTGTATCACTATTAGAGCAACTCTAAGACAAATCAAAACATAGTTGACTCCAGAGGCAATGGGACCAATAGAACAAAAAAGTCACATACTATATCTGAACAGCAAAACTCAAGACACAAATTTCAAAGGACAACACATGCAATGGTTAAATAAAAACAAAAACAAACAAACAAACAAACAAAAAACTACAACAAGCCAGGACAGAAGCTCAGAAAAAAATCTCAATAAGCATGGTCCGGGAGGTGGTGCTGTGATAAGGCTTCAGACTCTCAAGCATGAGGTCCTGAGTTTGAGCCCCGGTAGCACATGTACCAGACTGATGTCTGGTTCTTTCTCTCTCCTCCTATCTTTCTCATAAATAAATAAATAAAATCTTTAAAAAAAATCCCAATAGGCTAGAAACAAATAAGAATGAGGAAGCACCCAAACATTAATTGATGCAATAGCCACAAGCATGAGGAAACCTTTTGTGGGAAACATCAAAAATGGGGAAACAACTTATAAGACTCTGAAAGAAAACACAAACTATCCCAAGATAATTAAAGAACTGAAAGCTGAAAATCAGTTAAAAGCCCAACTCGTGGAACAAGCTAATACTGTAACTGAACATGGTAACAAAATAGCTGATGAATCGCTTACCCTAAGAAACTGAAGTACAAATTAATATACATTATTTTTGAGTCCACATGGGATATTTTCAAGGATAGACCATATGGTAGGCCACAGAAAAGTGTCAGCTAATGCAATAGCATTGAAATCATTCCAAGCATCGTCTCAGACCACAATGGAATCAAACTAATAACAAACAGAAAATTAGTAATAGTTGCAAAATATAGAAACTCAGTAGTTAATTGATTAACAACTATTGGTCAAAGAGGAAATCAAGGACTAAATTAAAATATTTTTAGAGTCCAATGAAAATGAAGACACAACTATGAAAATATTTGGGATACGGCTAAAACAGTACTAAGAGGGAAATTCATAGCCATACAAGCACAACTTAAGAACAAGAAAAAGCTCAAGTAAACAACCTTATTGCACACATTGAAGCCTTATATGAGGAACTAAAGAAACCTAAATTAGCCAGAAGAACTAAAATAACTAAAATTAGGGCAGAAATAAATAACATCGAAAATAAGAGAACCATATAGAAGATCAGTGAACCTAACTATTGCTTTTTTGAAAGGGTAAACAAAATTGACAAACTCATGGCCAGAATCACTAAAAAACAAACAAACAAACAAAAACAGAGAAGACTCAAATAAATAGGATTACAAATGAATGGGGGAAATATTACAACAGACACCAGATACCACATAAATCCAAAGTATCATGTAAAGCTTCTATGAACAATTAACATGCCCCTAAGCTAGAGAACCTGGAAGAGTTGGAAGAGTTCCTAGAAACATAAAACCTTCCAAAACTAAGCCAGTAGGGACTACAAAACATAAACTAACCAATCACAGCCAAAGAAATTGAAATAGTTATGAAGAACCTTCTCAACAATAAAAGTCCAGGACCAGATGGTTTTACAAATGAATTCTACAAAACCTTCGAAGAAGAGTTAATTTCTATACTTTTAAGGCTCTTTAAAAAGACTGAAAGCACAGGAATATGCCCATCCTTGTTCTGTGAAGCCAGCATCATCCTGATACCCAAAGTAGACAGGGACACAACAACAATAACAAAAAGAAAATGAGAGAGGCAGGTGGTGGTGCACCTGGTTAAGCTCACATATTACCAAGCTGAAAAAACAGGCATTGAGCCCTGACTCCCCACTGGCATGGGGGTCCACTTCAGAAGTGGTAAAGTAGGCTGTCTCTGTAGCACACTGAACTTCTAGACAGAAGTGGTAAGGTAGGTCTGCAGGTGTCTATCTTTCTCTCCACTCTCTATCTTGCCATCCTCTTTCATTTTATCTCTATCTTATCTAAAAAAAAAAAAAAAAAAAAAGAACGAAAGGAAGAAAGAAAGAAAAAGGCTACTGGGAGTGGTGCCAGCAGCAAGCCCCAACAATAACTCAGGTGGTACTTTAAAAAAAGAAAGAAGGATAAAAGAAAGAGAAGGAAAGAAAAAGATAAAAAGAAAGGGAGAAAGAAAGGAAGGAAGAAGGAAAAAAAATTACAGGCCAACATCCCTGGTGAACTTAAATGCTAAAATAATAAATAAAATTCTGACCAACCAGATATAGCAGTGTATTAAAAAGGTTGTTCATCATGAAGAAGTGGGATTTATTCCAGGGATGCAAGGCTGGTTAAATATATGTAAATCAATCAGTGTGATCCACCAGATCAATAAAAGCAAAGCCAAAAACCACATGATTATCTCAAAGATGAAAAAGAAAGCCTTTGCTAAAACCCAAATCCCTTCATGATAAAGCACTACAAAAAAAATAGAAATATGGAAAATTCCTTAACCTAGTAAAGTCTAGATACAGCAGAACTACAACCAACATCATCTCAATGGGGAGAAGCTGAAAGAATTTCACTCAGATCAGGTACTAGACAGGGCTGTCTACTATCACCATTATTCATGAACCACAATTTCTTTGTGCCAAAGTTGCTTAATCTGAAAACTGGAGATACAATAATGGTTCCTATATCGTTGAGAGTTTATCAGGATTAAATGAGATTACGTGTGTAAAGCATTTTGGGCATAGTCTGATACACTGAACAATTTATGTTGATGTTATTTTTTATATCTATTACTGTGTTGTTATGACTGATAATTTAGTAATTATCACTTATTACACTTTAAAAACTGAAAGTGGGAGGTGGGAGAGACCCCCTTGATAATGTGCACACTTTACTTTGTGGTAGGACCTGAGTTTAAGTGTTTGCATAGGGGAAGCTTGATGAGTGGTGGAGAAGTGCTCTGATGTCTCTCCTTTTATCTCTCTCCCTTTTTGTCTCTCATCCTTGATCTAAACAAAATTTTCCAGAAGTAAAAGAATTATGAAGGCACAGAGGCCCAGGGATAACTGGTGGCAATAAAAATCACTAAGCCAGTTTGGTCTGCGAGTTCAAGGACTGTTTTTTAATGTACTCTAGAAAAATGACCCTGTCTGAAAATGCACGAGACCTGAGATACAAAAGAGCTCTGTCTTTTAAATTCATATATAGAACCCTAGAAGAGGTCAGTTGCTAATAATGCAGACCCTCATTATTATTATTATTAAGAATGACTGTCATTCTATCTTTTGTGTCCCATTATACATATCCAAAGTTCACACCTTTATTCAGTCACAGGGGTACTGGACTGATCTTAGTGGCTCAGATTTACTTCATGCTATCAGTATCTTTCCTAAGTGCACTCAGATGGTCTCTCTGGTTCATAGTTTTTCCAGCACTTTGACAAATTGTGAGTAGGCATGGCCCCAAAGGAACATTGAAGCAATGGGGGTAAAGAGGTTTCTAGGAAAGCACTGAAGCCCCCAGCTTTGAGTAGATAATCCTAAAATGTGTTCTAAATGCTTCTCAGAATGATCAGTATATTGATTCTCATCAGTCCCTATTAAGTATAACAGAGTCCCCCAAAACACACTCTATGTTGGGTTGGCTCCTTTTTTAAATTTAATTTAATTTATAAAAAGGAAACACTGACAAAACCATAGGATAAGAGGCTACAACTCCACAAAATTCCCACCACCAGAACTCTGTATTTCATCACCTCCCTTGAGAGCTTTCCTATTCTTTAACCCTCTGGGGTTAATGACCTTGGGTTAACCCAAGGTCATTGTGGGATGCAGAAGGTGGAAGGTCTGTTTTCTATAATTATTTCCCCCACTGAACATGGGTGATGACAGGTTGATCCATACTCCCAGCCTGCCTCTTTCTTTCCCTAGTGGGGTGGGGTTCTGGGGAATCAAAGCTCCAGGACACATTGGTGGGGTTGTCTGTTCAGGGAAGTCTGGTCAGCATCATGCTAGCATCTGGGACCTGGGGGCTGAAAAAAGAGTTAACATACAAAGCCAAACAAATTGTTGACTAATCATGAACCTAAAGGCTGGAATAGTACAGATGAAGAGTTGGGGAGGGGTCTCTGTTTTGTAGATAGGTGGTAGGCATATTTTAGTTATATTCCAAAGGGCCTGTAGCTATACTAGTTCCTTATTATCACTTTCCTTGTTCTCTCACTCCTGTCTAAGAGAGTAAACTTCCAAATAAACAACCTGCTAGTAAGTTCTAATCTCAGTATCTGACTTCTGGGACTCAAACTTAGGCAGTGTTATTTTAACATCATGGCCCAAATCAGTGACTTTAGGCACAACTCAATTTTTTTTTCCTTCTGTTTATTGTTGAGTACTCAATGCCTACACTAATGTTTGCACCATAGATACTTAGCAAATACTAGTTGAATAACTAAATAAACTATTTTGATTGATATTAAACTAATAATACATCAATCAATGGGTAAGACTCAATTTTATTTACTAAAGCCTATACTAGAAACTTTGCAAGAACGTGTCATATTCTCCCTTGGAAGGCTTATACATCATACCTGTTTAATTCAATCTTTAGTCTTGTCAAACATTCTACTTCTTTTTTCACTACAATCATGAAAGAAAAATAGTAGGTTTGATGGACTGCTACTGTGTGTGTATAAACTGTTTAATGAGCCTGAAGAACAGATGCACAGTCAAGACTACATGATGGGACAGTAGAATTGATTTTTAGAATGTAGATTTCAATGTATGTTCATATTCCTATGTCAATATGTAAGGCTATCTTGAAGGAATTCTCCAATGTAGGTTATAGTTTTATCCTTTCTAAGGAGTGAATATTTGAACTTTAGGACATTTAATCCATCAAGCATAGTGCTTTCAGACATTGATTTTAAAAGAATGATATTATACCTCCCCAGAAACATAACATATGTACAATAGGTCTTAACTGAAAAGAGCTGAAAACTGATGAATAAACTTTATTAACTGATGTTTTACTCAATCAGATAACAAGAAAATTCATCTATCAGAAATATGGACTACTGAGTAAATCTGTTATTCATTTAGTCACGAGAGAGGATAAAGTCTTTACAGATAAAAATTTAAAAGGAAATGAGTCTTATTTCCAGACTAATAATAAAACATCAAGTACATTATGATATAGTTGAGACAGAAAATGGACAAAGGATGAGAAATTTGAATTAAAAAAGAGACTAACATGGGAGGTGTTAAAATCCTCAGATGGCTGCCAGAATGTCTTTTACTTAATGTCTTGCTGGGTTTAAAGCTGCTCTTAGTGATACTGTGGAAAACATGAGAATAGATAAAATGGAGTTGGGAGAAAAGAAAATTATCTTGATTCAAGATGACACACTGAACAAGTCTTGAAGACTCAAGCTAATGGGTTTGGGTGAACCATGACACTTCTGTTGGTTCTTCTGACTTACTAATAATGGTAGTGGCATTAGTGATGCCAATGGTGTTGGTGATGTCATAAATAATGCTAATGGTGTTAGTGATGGTGGTATTGATACTGATTGTATTGGTAGTGGTTGTGGTGGTGAGAATAATGATAGCCATTGTTTGTGGTCCATATATTCGACATCTCCTTAAATCATCACAGCTAACAATTGATGTAGGGTATATAATGTAGATTTTAAAGCTTAAGAATCAGAAGCCTACCTATGACACAACAATTCTTCTAGGAATTTACCCATAAAAAAACCAAGCACCTATATGAAAAGACCTGTGAGCACTGATGCTGATAGCAGCAGAGTTTGTAGTAGCTCAAACTTGGAAGGAACCCAAATGCCCAAAGACAGATGAATGGCTAAGATAGTTGTGCCACATATGGAGTACTATGCACTTGTTAAAATGATGAGTTAATCTCCTTCGCAATATTGAGGTCAAAAGTTGAAGGCATCAGGTTGAGTGAGACAAGCTTGAAAGAGAAAAACTAATGGTGAATGATTATGCTTATAGGTAGAATGTAAGAATAAAGACAGTAAGGCAGGACAAAAGCTGAAAGTTGGACTGAGTGTGTTGTATTGCATCAAAGCAAAGCACTCTAGGGAAAGAGGGAGAGGGACAAGATGCAGGGACATTGGGGTCCTCCTAAGTTTCCTAGATACAAATCAAGGGGAGATGAGAAGCAGTGCCTATTTGTTAAAGATTATACAGTAAGCCATTACACACCCCCTCAATAAAGTGTGAGAGGGAGAAGGCGAGGGAGAGAGAAAGCAACAGAGGCTAAAGGAAGTCACACTGGTAATTAGTGGAATCAACTGGATTGATTCTCAAGATGAGACACTTAATTCTACCTTGTCTTCATACTAATCTAACATCCTGTGTTGCAATTTAAGCTAGTCAGTAATAGAGACCCTCCAAAGTCAATTTTAAACAAGATACTACATCTTACTGCTTAAGGTTTTAATGAACCCAAAGCTGTGCCCAGTTCTTGACATTAATGGGTAAGAGATAGGACTTCAAACATAACTATATTAACCAGGTAACAATTTCACTGAGTAGACAGATAAACTTTCAGGTGGATTGTGAACAATATTAAATACTTTAATGTTCAAAACTTGATTTTTTTCTAGGTTTAAGGAAGGCAAGAATAAGTTATTCATAGTCTGAGAAGATCCCCTTCAAGTACATGTACAGATGCCTATCAGATTCTCATGACCTAACCTGTCTATGGTTGTTCACATCTGATAAAATATAGTTTTGTTTTATGGAGAAAAAAATATGGTATTAATATAAGTACCTTGAGATTATTTAACCATAAACTCCTAAGTCTTTATCTTGAATTAGGAGTCTTTTTTTTCCATATTATGCAGAAACTGTGTGTTACCTCCACACTAAGTCATACCTGGTAGAAGGGGTCTTTTACTCAAAGCCACTTTCTAGTCAAATGTAGTTTTCTTAGATAAGGGGTAAGGACTGTCCAGTGCACAGACACTATTATGTGCTTGAAATCATGCTGTTTGGCCCTGCCAATGCAACCACAGGCAGGGCTCAAAATTCAATTTATCTAGGAGCCTTTTCATAGCTACATTACATGCTATTTTTTAAATAGATAATTTTTATAGTCGATGCCTGATGTTATAAATATCTAAATGAATCTTGGCAGAAAACTTTTTCTCACCCCTGCCCTAAAGGAAAATGTATATCTTTTCTCCTCTGTCACTTAAACCTGAACTTGACCATTAAACTGAATCATAGTATTCAAAGTTCTAAAATGTGAAATATTCCCTTATCACTTGGTAGCTAACATCCCCTCAGAAACTCACCACAACACTTCAATTTTAATTTACGAAAGTAATTTTGCACAAAACAATAAGCAAGGCAAAACATTTAGTAGAAGTTCTCTGTTTTTCAGCATCTAGGTTAAGAATCTGACTAGTTTTATACTATTTCATTCTCACAATAAATCTAAGAATAAATGGGGGCTTCATTGTCACATAGTTTTCCAGTGTTCAGAGAGATTAAGAAATTTAACTAAAGGGCTGGGTGGTGGTACATCTGGTAGAGTGCACTTTATAGTATACAAGGACCCAGGTCCAAGCCCCTGGCCCCCACCTGAAAGGGAAAACCTTCACTAATGGTAAAGCAAGTCTGCAGGTGTTTCTGTTTCTCTCCTTCTCTATCTCCCTCTCCTCTCTTGATATCTGGCTGTCTTTATCGAATAAAGATCATAAAAGTTTTTAAAAACAGTGTTTTGGGGGGCAAGTGGTGGTGCAACTGGTTGAATGCACATGCTACATTGCATAAGGACCCAAGTTCAAACCCCCTGGCACCCACCTTCATGTGGAAAGATTCACAAGATCATTTTTTAAATTTCTTTATTGGGGAATTAATGTTTTACATTCGACAGAAATACAATAGTTTGCACATGCATAACATTTTCCAGTTTTCCATATAACAATACAACCCCTACTAGGTCCTCTGTCATTCTTTTGGACCTATATTCTCCCCCTACACCCACCCCAGAGGCTTTTACTTTGGTGCAATACGCCAATTCCAGTTCCGGTTCTACTTGTGTTTTCTCTTCTGAACTTGTTTTTCAAATTCTGCCTGAGAGTGTGATCATCCCATATTCATCCTTCTGTTTCTGACTAATTTCACTTAACATGAATTTTTCAAGGTACATCCAAGATCGGCTGAAAACGGTCAAGTCAACCTTTTTGATAGCTGACTAGTATGCCATTGTGTATATGAACCACAACTTGCTCAGCCACTCATCTATTGTTGGACACCTGGGTTGCTTCCAAGTTTTGGCTATTACAAATTGTGCTGCTAAGAACATATGTATATACATATCTTTTTGGATAGGTGTGTTGGGTTCCTTAGGATACATCCCCAGCAGAGGAGTTACAGAATCATAGGGTAGGTCCATTTCTAGCCTTCTGAGAGTTCTCCAGACTGTTCTCTACAGAGGTTGGACCAATTTATGTTCCCACCAGCAGTGCAGGATGGTTCCTTTGGCCACACAACCTCTCCAGTATTTGCTGCTGTTACATTTTCTGATGTATGGCATTCTCACAGGAGTGAAGTGGTGTCTCATTGTTGTCTTTATTTGCATTTCTCTGACAATCAAAAACTTGGAGCATTTATTCATGTGTTTGTTGGTCTTTTGGATCTCTTCTGTGGTGAATATTCTGTCCATATCCTCTCCTGATTTTTGGATGGGGTTACTTTTTTTCTTGTTGTTGAGTTTGGCAGACTCTTTATATATTTTGGTTATTAGCCTGCTGTCTGATGTATGGCATGTAAAGATCTTCTCTCATTCTGTGAGGAGTCTCTTTGTTTGGATAGTGGTTTCTTTCGCTGTGCAGAAGCTTTTGAATTTGATGTAGCCCCACAGGTTTATGTTTGCCTTAGTCTTCTTTGTAATTGGATTCGTTTCATTGAAGGTGTCTTTAAAATTTATGCAGAAAAGAGTTCTGCCAATATTTTCCTCTAAGTATCTGATAGTTTTTGGTCTAACATCTATGTCCTTGATCCACTTGGAATTTACTTTTGTATTTGGTGAAATACAGTGGTTCAGTTTTATTTTTCTGTAGGTTTCAACCCATTTTTCCAACACCATTTGTTGAAGAGACTCTGATTTCCCCATTTAATAGTCTGGGCACCTTTGTCAAAGATTAGATGTCCATAGGTGTGGGTGCTTAGTTCTGGGATCTCAATTCTATTCCATTAGTCAGTATGTCTGTTCATGTTCCAGTACCAACGGTTTTTAATGACAATGGCCCTATAATACAGTTTCAGATCTGGGAGTGTGATGCCTCCAGTTCTGCTCTTTCTTCTCAAGATTATATTGGCATTTCTGGGTCTTTTCTGGTTCCAGATAAACATTTGTAGCATTTGTTCTATTCTTCTAAAAAATGTGGTTCGGATCTTGATGGGAATAGCATTGAATTTGTACATGGCTCTGGGTAGTATATTCATTTTGATGATGTTAATTTTTCCAACCCATGAACATGGAATATCTTTCCACTTCTTTGTGTCTTTTTCAATTTCCTTGAGTAGTGACTCATAATTTTCAGTATACAAGTCTTTCACTTCTTTGGTTAGGTTTATTCCTAGATGTTTTATTGTTTTTCTTGCTATAGTGAAAGGAATTGATTTCTGGATTTCATCTTCTTCTAACTTAGTGTTTGCATAGAGGAATGCCACTGACTTTTGAATGTTAATTTTGTAGCCTGACACCTTACTGTATTGCCTGACAATTTCCAAAGCTTCTTGCTGGATTCTTTAGGTTTTTCTATGTATACTATCATGTCATCTGCAAATAGGGAGAGTTTGACTTCTTTTCTTCTGTAGTGCTTTGATCGTAAATGGATGTTGTTTTTGTCAAAGACACTCTTGGCATCTATTGATATGACCATGTGGTTTTTGGTCTTGCTGTTGTTGATGTGGTAGATCACGTTGATTGGTTTACGTATATTAAATCAACTTGCATCCCTGGGGTAAACCCCACTTGGTCATGATGAACAATCTTTTTAATATACTGCTGTATCAGGTTGGCTAGAATTTTGTTTAATATTTTAGCATCTATGTTTATCAGAGATATTGGTCTGTGGTTTTCTTTTTTGGTTGTGTCCCTGTCTGCTTTTGGTATCATAGAAGCTGGAAAGGAGTATTCCAGTCTCTTCAATCTTTTGGAAGACTTTTAAAAGTAGAGGTATTAGTTCTTCTTTGAAGGTTTTGTAGAATTCATTTGTAAAACCATCTGGTCCAGGACTTTTATTATTGGGATTGTTTTTGATAACTCTTTCAATTTAATTAGCTGTGATGGGCGTATTCATATTATCTAGTTCCTCTTAATTTTGGAAGTTCTTAGGTATCTAGGAAATTGTCCATTTCTTCCAGATTCTCTGGCTTGGTGGCATATAATTTCATAGAAGTCTTGTATGATATGCCGAGTTTCTGCAGGGTCTGTTGTGATATCTCCTCTTTAATTTGTGATCCGATTTATTTGGGTCTCCTCCATTTTTTGTTTTGTGAGTCTGGCTAAAGTTTTGTTGATTTTTTTTCACTCTTTCAAAGAACCAACATTTACTTTTGTTGATCTTTTGTATGGTTTTCTTATTTAAAATGTTATTTATTTCTGCCCTAACTTTAGATATTTCTGTCCTCTGGTTGCTTTAGGGTTCCTTTGTTCTTCTTCTTCTAGGTCTTTAAGATGTGCAATCAGGCTATTTATTTGTGCATTTCTTTGTTTCCCAATGTGTATGGCTATGAATTCCTCTTCTCAGTACTGCCTTAGCTGTGTCCCAAATATTTTGATAGCTTGTGTCTTCATTTTCATGGAGCTTTTGAAACACTTGAATTTCTTCTTTTATTTTCTCTTTGACCCAGTAGTTATTAAGTCGTGTGTTGTTGAGCTTCCATATTTTTGGACTTTAACTAATCTTTTGTTGATTGTTAAGTGTTAGTTTAATTCCACTGTGGACTAAGAAGATAATTGGGATGATTTCAATGCTCTTGAATTTGCTGATGCTGTCTTTGTGGCCTAACATATGGTCTATCCTTGAGAATGACCCATGTGAATTTGAGTAAAATGTGTATTCCAGTTCTTGGGATGAATTACTCTGAAAATGTCCAGTAGTTCTAGTTTATCTATTTCCTCATTTAGCTCCCTCATGTCTTTATTGATTTTCTGCCTGGATGATCTGTCAAGTTGAGAGAGTGGGGTGTTGAAGTTCCCTACTATTACTGTGTTGCTGTTAATATATTTCTGTAGCTCTTTCAGTAGATGTTTGATATATTTATATGGCTTATCATTGGGTGCATAGATGTTAATAATTACTAACACCTCTTGATTGACTGATCCTCTGAGCATTAAGTAATGTCTGTCCCTATCTTTTTTAGTTTTATTTATTTTAAAGTCTATTATGTCAGGTATGAGAATAGCTATTTCTGCCCTTCTGGTCTGTAGTGTTTGTGTGGAGAAGTCTGCTTCTAATCTTATGGGTCTTCCTCTATAGTTGACTCTTTATTTTTCTCTTGCAGCCTTCAGGATCCTTTATTTCCTTTATTTATCCTTATTCCTTCACATTCTAAATAGGATATGTCTTGGTGTCTTTAAGTCTGGGTTAATTCTGTTTGGGACCTTCTAGTCTTCTTGAACCTTTATGTCTTTGATGTTCTCAGCTATTATGTCCTGAAGAATACTTTCTTTTCCTCCCTTTCTTTCTTCCTCTGGTAAGCCAATAATGCATATATTATTTCTTTTGAAGTCATCCCACAGGTCTCTGTTGTTGTTTTTAGTATCTTTTAATCTCTTATTGAGATCTCTTTCTTCTTTTTTAGTTGTCTCTAATTCATCCTCGATCTTGCTAATTCTGTCTTCAGCCTCTTTTATTCTATTCTCTCTCCCCTCTACTCATTTCTTCCTCATTTCTCCAAATTTCTTCTTGTTGGTTTAATCATTTTATATAGCATGTTATGAGGTCCCTCTCTCAGTACTTTTAAAATTACTCATCACTCTTGCCTGGATTGACTTGTGTCTAATTAAAGTAATTAAAGGGTTCACAGTTGTGGGGATTGACAGTTATTTCAATATTATTTTAATCCCTGAGTTGGAGCACAGTGGCTTAAAATCCTCTTTTGTTCTTTTTCTTCCCTGTAGGCTATGGGAACCTGAGGGCTTTTAAATTATAAGTAGGCTTCTTAACTTAATCACTGGCTCCTGACCAAGAGATAAAGCAGGGTGTGGCAGAGATAATCCAATGGTTATGCAAAAAGACTTTCACAGCCCCACCACTAAGCCACCAAGGTATAGATCTTCCCCTGAGTTTCCTGGTTATTTATGTTTCCTGGTGTCAGCACAGCCCCCCCCCCCCCCCACACACACACACACACATACAGGCACACACTTCTCCAGATTCTGAGGACTGTAGCAATGGAGACTCACAGTTGCATTTGGTGAGTCTTAGGGGAGTTCTCTCCTCCCTTCAGCCATCTTTTTGTTGGTGAAACAGACTAGAGGTGGTGTCTCAACTTATAAACTGCAGGACTGTTACCAGCCACTTAATCTCTCCCTAAGCTTCTCTCTGTCCAAGAGCTACATGTGTTTGCACTCACTGGTGATTTGGTTGGTTTGTTCTCGTGCTGTCCTGTTGCAGTCCCAAGTGGTCTTCTTTGGTATTCCTACTTGACCTGGGAGAGGAGAGAAACACAACTGATGCTGCTCTGTAGCCCCCAACAAGAGCATTTTCAAATTTCTCTCATCTTAGTTTGATCAGCTGAAATACGACTCCCTATGAAATCTTCCCTGTCACTTCTTCAGGCTGTTTCTGATCTACTGCATTGCCTTTTCCCTTTGTAGTAGCTACTTTCTTACATGTCTGTCGATTGACTTGCAAAGACAAACTCCATGAAGGCAGGGTCCTTTCTGACTTTCCACTATTTCCTCTTTATATGCATAAAGTATATACATAATGCATGTAATATAGCTGGCTCTTTACAAATATTTTAGGAAATAAATTTATGTCTAATGAATGAATGAATGATGTGTGTGTGTGAATTATGTTTTTCCAAAGCAATTATTTACACCACATATGATTGGTTATGCACACTCTCTTTGAAACCATTGTTAATAATCTTACTCATCAATAACTTTGCTATAGCTCCTTTTAGGAAACCCATATCCTTAGTTAAGTAAGGTGTTGTCTCTGCAATCTTCTGTAGGTGGAGACACACACACACACACGCACACACACACACACACACACACACACACACACACACACCACACACACACATACACCACTCATCAAAGGAGACTCTCGCTCTCATATTGCTGTCAGAACTACTCAAGTTGGCCAATTAGTTGACTTCTGTTCTCCCTAGAGGAAGAGCATAGGTTAATTACTTTCAAGTCTCACCCTTTCTGCATCCTTATGTTTATTTTTAGACTTCTCACAACCATGCTGCTGCCCTTCTTCAATATGCTACTGTACTTATTAGTACTGCTCCAAGCTAGATTAAGCAAACCCTTTAGCTGTGAGCTACTAAACTCACAAAGGAGAAAAATAAACCCTGGCTACTGAGCCAGATGACTTGGATAACCTAGGTTCTGTTACATGCAACTGAGTTGCAAAAAACTACAAAACCTTAAATATCCAACTTTATACCTTTGAGACATGGTTGCACTGTGATTAGATTTCAGTTTTCAGAGGTAGAGGCAAAGGAATGAGCATGAAATGAGTTTTCTACTTATCTGAAGTGGTTGTGGCACATAATTTCTGTGCCTCAGTTTCTTTGTCTGAATATATAGTCCGGACAATATCAGTGCTTACTGTTTTCGAAATTATGTTTTGAGTACATGGCAAACACTGGGTCAGATATTCAAATATGCCACATATCAGCAGGTTTTATGTGTTTAGGGAGATGGAGTAGGCGGGGTCTGTTATCTCTAGGAGATTATCATCTTATCCAGAAAGCAAGGTCATAAGTTTTTACTTTCTAATTCTAAGATTTGTACATTTTAGATGGGACCAACTTTGCTTTTGTGTAACAGAAATCCTAGAAACCTACCAGAACATCCCATCATGCAGGGCCCTCATCAGGGAATCCTTGAATTCCCACATAGATATGATGGGCCTAGATCTCTAACAGATCTCACTCTCCACTATCACTGGTCATCTCCATCAGGAACAACATCATAAACCTTCTTGTGGGCCTCTACAAGGACACTGCCTTCAGTGTAGAACAGCAATGGTAGAAACTGACCCTCTCTCCAAAGGGAGGCTGGTCAGCATACTCTGCTACTTAAGGAATACTGGACCTGAAATGAATGTGGCCTAGACTGTTCCTAGCCATGACTATGGAATGCAAGCTCAGACTAACAGGGATGCAGGGGTTACACAGGCTCCTGTCCTAAATATAAATAGGCATGGGCCTTAGGTTGATGAGGTTTGCAGTTAATGGTATATATATATATACTTTATCATGTTTAGGAACTACTCTATGCCCTGATCCAGCTTTCTGGTCCTAATCCTAACTCTTACACCATCTCCCAGACAATATGTTTAGCCCACCTGCATGTTAGCTGTTAGGCTCAGGCAATAATTAGTAAAGTCATGGGCCCCTTGGAATGTACCTAAAATATACTTCCTAACTTCAACATGAAGACCCTAAATCTCATCTGCTATATTCTTACCTTTAATTTCCTTATTATTAAAGAATGCATTCTGCATTGTATCTTAATGCTTTTCAGCCACCTAGCTGCAGATGCTACCATGATGCCAAGCTGAATTTCCTGGGCAGACTCCCTCACCAATGTATCCTTTAACTCCACTTCTGCAGAGCCCTGCCCCTCTAGGGAAAGATAGAAACAAGCTTCTGGCTGGGAGTATGGATTGACTTGTCAATGCCCATGTCCAGTGGAGAAGCAATTACAGAAGTCAGACCACCCCCCCACCTTCTGTACCCCATAAAGATCTTTGGTTCATACTCCCAGAGGAATATAGAATATGGAAGCTTCCAAAGGAGGGGATGGGATACAGAACTCTGGTGGTGGGAATTGTATGGAATTGTACTCCTCTTATCCCACAATCTTGTCAGTCATTATTAAACCAATAATAAAGTAAAGCAGTAAAATGCAAGGTAATTCCCTTTTATTTTGCTTGAAGAACCATTGGTTCTTGTCATATGGTTTCTACATTCAGAGTTGCATTATGATCATGCCTTGTCACATTCTCCTTTTGGTAATACACTGGTCATTCTAGAGAGTAAGACAAGGCAGGTGGAGAAAACAAAGTGTCAATCAAATAAGATCCTTTTGAAAACTCTCATGAAACCTCACCTCAATGCATCTGATTCTCACTTGTATGTGGATACCATACATATCTGTAAGAGGTCCTGGCAATTACATTTATTCAGTTGGGGGCAGAATAACCACCTGTTACCAAAGAGAAAGGGAAAATGATTTTCACCAATCACTGAGAAATATCTACCACTATACATCTGAAGAGCTCCTAGCTCTGACCAAATAGAACTTATAATTTATTTTCCAACATAGTCCTAATATTCAAAGCTTGCATGGATGAGGTTCTGCATTTTAATTTAGTCATTTGCTGATTTCCAGGGAGCATGAAGGAATTTCAGACTATACCCAGCATGATCATAGGTTGGATGAATAGACTAGGACATATTGTCTAAAAATTCTGAACTACTCTTTGTTTAATTTTAATTTGTAAACCATCATCTCATGGAGTGACTTTGAAGATTAAATGCAGTTCTGAGTAGTGGATCAATTCATGTGCTTGAAAAATAACAGTTAACGGATACTTAAGAGATTCTAGTGGTGTTTGTTAAGTGATCAAATCTGGAAACTGAGTCTTTAGATACTAGGCCACGTGGACTTATTGAGTAGCTCTTTAATTTTTGTTGTTATGGGGCCATCAAAAAATAGAAACAGAAAGATGGAGTAAGAGAGGGAAGCCACAGCACCAAAGCTTCACCGAGTGTAATGGGAGCCAAAGCAGATATTCTCTCAGGTAAGCTAACTTACAGATTCAATTCAGTGAATTCGGTCTTACTGAATTAGAATTACCATTTCCTTTTTCCTTCCATTCTTTTGAGGGTTTTCTTTCATTTAGACAACCATAGGTATGATGTTTGATATATTTTATATTTTTTTTATGAAGCTAGGCCATCCTAGGCTGACCTTTCCATTCATATAGTAAAGTAGAAAGGAAGGAGAATCCACTACATTGAACATCCTATATGGTTTTACAGCATTCCAATATGATGGATGGATTTGAACCTGGACTGTGTACATGACAAGATACTCATGCTACGAGTAAACTACCTCTCAGCCCTAATTACTGATATGTTTCAGACATATTCAGTGTATGTATTTATGTGTCAATCTGGGTATACTGAAATTTTAAAAAGAACTTAAATTTGCTTATCTATTTTTTAAAATGATTCTCAACCAACAGAGAACAAGATTGAACTTCAGAAGGAATAATTTACATGTATGTACTTGGTTTTGACTGATGTGTCTTTTCAAGAATAAAAGAAGATTTAACTAAGGCAAAGCACACTGACCTGTAATTTTTTTTTTTTTTTTTTTTTTTTACAGTGAGAGAGGTCAGGAGTCAAAATTCTACAAGTATGTCCAACTAAAAGTTAATTCACTGAAACCCTATTTAGGAAGAGGAAAGCTTTTAAACAAACCATTACCATTAGGATTTTAGCAAATATCACACTGTGTATCATGAGTTTGAAATAGGCTTTGATTTAAATTCAGATAACCAGTACATAAGTATTGTAGAGCAAATTACATCCACAAAATGATAGGATCTTTTCTGGAGACTAGCAGAATCATATTGTATTTACATGAGTGGAGGCAGAAATTATGATTGTTCTGAGGCTGCAGCAGCCTTTCTGCTGACAAGTGTATGCCACTTTTCTGTAGTGACTATTCTTTACGTGGAATAGCTTCTCCATGGCAACCTCATTCATGAGATGCATTTGTTATCTCTCTGTTTGAAATGAAGGCATTATGAAGGGAGTAAAAGATATACGATAGGTAGTTAGGTACATAGAAAGAGGGAAAAATAGATCACTACTAAGTGGAGAGAGTAACCAATATTGAAGAAAAACAAATCATTTTTTTCTTAATCTGCCTCCTTCTTGAATAGCTAACAGTAAAAAAAAATGATCTTACTTATAGGTGGAACTTAAGAACAAAGAACAATAGGAAAAACATAAAGTGAAACTTGAACAGGGTGTAGTGTATTGCACCAAAGCAAAAGACTTTGGGAAAGGAGGGGAAGGAACAGAATGAAGCGATATTATGATCCGGTTGTGTCTTCTAGACATCAGTCAAGGTGAGATGAGAGGTTGTGCCTATGTGAAAGATTATACTTTAGATCACTAATTCCCCAATATAAATAAAAAACATGTTTACATCATAGCAAATTAGAAGGTATGAAAGCAAAGAATATTCAAATGAAAATAGACTTCAGGGAAAAAATCACCAGGCACATTGGACTTACTTCCATCAGCAAACATTCTGATAAAATTTGGTTTGCATCAATTAGTTTGTATCTCTGTTGAAACTAACACTCAGTAGTTTGTTAAAATTTCATAGCCCACTCCAGTATTTTTTCACCTGCATATTGAGAACTGTCATCAGTCACTTCGGCTCATATAATTTGAGGGGAAAATCTCAAAAACAATGTTTTCAATTATGTAAGTCTTTTTTAAAGAGTAAAAGCACCAAAATGATTTTACATTGTGTTGGGAGAATATGATTTTCCAAATGTTCTCTCAAGAGCTAGAAATAAGAGTATTTAGTGGGAAAGCCTCTATTTGCATGTAATACATTGAGAGAGAATTCTTTAAACAGGAAAACAAAAGAAAAGCTCAAACACTCATCAGTTGAAACTATTTCATATAAATATTCTCCTTTATTTCTTCACATTATTCTATTTCCATTGTTCTTTTAATTTGATGATTAAATAGAGGAGTGAGTGTTTGCTCAATGTAGAAACTCCTTCAATACTTTGGCTTTCTAAAACCGCGTATCAGATTAAATTCTGCTAAGAAAAAAGAAAGCATTGTTGTTTTACATCAAGGAAGAATATTTGACTCTTAACATGTTTCTAAGTAACAAAATAATAGGAGAAAGAAGCATGTAATGCTGCAAAATGAAGGGGGGAACATTCTAGAAATCTGGTGGGTTTCTGGAATATACAAAAAGCAAATGAAACCAACGTCAATAAACCTATGGAAGCAAATATTTTCCTGCTTTGTTATCTTGCCTCAAGTTTTGAGTGACGTAGAGATGAAGAGGAAAGGAATAAAGGGCAGGAATGCCTATCATACAACTTATTTCACTGAGTTGTGTGTCTTTGGACCTTTTGGCCAGTTCTATGTATGATAAAAAATTGAAGATATAAAGAGTAAATCATAGAAAGGTTGTAAAGAAAAGTCTGAATAGAGCATCTTTAAATCTGACTGTCACTTAAGCTTGGTATTTTCCCTATAAAAACTGCTAGTGGAAAAAGAGATAATGTAAGTTATGGTATTTAACAAGAAATGACAAAAATGAGTTGGGAATATGGCACTGAAGATTTAAACCTACTCTTTGCCAGTCCACAGTGGTTCTATGTAAGTTATTTTTACTTTTTTTATAGTCAAATAGTCTAACTGCAAACGTACCATCTTCCATATCATTTAGAGCAAAATAAAATACAGTGAACTGATATCCATTACCTATCTGTACCCTGTCACTGTAGAATAAAGAACTTGAAAGTACCTAATAAAGTATGCTTGCAAATAGTTACTGTGTAAGTCCTCATCTACATAAAAATCAAAGAAAGTTTTAATATGATAAGGCATTCACTGTTCATTGAATTTCCAAGTGACTAATAGTAACCAATGAACTGAGTGGGATAGGTGTGTCATTTGTTAACATCATTTAAGAACCATTATAATATCTTCTAGGCTTTATTTCCCTTGGTATGATCATCATGCTACATGTTAGCTGTGAGGAAAAAACCTGTGAATCATGCTTAAAATGTATAGATAAAAGTAGAATTCGGTCCAACCTCTGTGGAGAACAGTCTGGAGAACTCTCAGAAGGCCAGAAATGGACCTACCCTATGACCCTGCAATTCCTCTCCTGGGGATATATCCTAAGGAACCCAACATATCCATCCAAAAAGATCTGTGTACACATATGTTCTTGGCAGCATAATTTGTAATAGCCAAAACCTGGAAGCGACCCAGGTGTCCAACAACAGATGAGTGGCTGAGCAAGTTGTGGTATATATACACAATGGAATACTACTCAGCTGTTAAAATGGTGACTTCACTGTTTTCAGCCGATCTTGGATGGACCTTGAAAAAATCAGGTTGAGTGAAATAAGTCAGAAACAGAAGGATGAATATGGTATTATCTCACTCTCAGGCAGAAGTTGAAAAACAAGATCAGAAAAGAAAGCAGAAGTAGAACCTGAAATGGAATTGGCATATCTCACCAAAGTGAAAGACTCTGGGGTGGGTGGGTGGGGAGAATACAGGTCCAAGAAGGATTCAGAGGACCTAGTGGTGGTTGTATTGTTATATGGGAATCTGGGGAATGTTATGCATGTACAAACTATTGTGCTTACTGTTGAATGTAAAACATTAATTCCCCAATAAAAAAAAATAGTACTAAAAAAGAAGTGTAGAATTCAGAGATCCAGGGAAGTTGTATATTTAGAATCATATTTTATGATTTGTCATAAATTAAAGATTCTGGGATTAGGTGTCTGGGGGAGAAGGAGCATAATAATTATGCAAAAAACGATTTTAATGCCTCAGCCGCCTATGTTACATGTTTAATCCCCAGCAGTACTCTAAACCAGAGCTGAGCAGTGCTCTATAATCAAACAAAACCACGATTGAGATCCTTGTGTGTGATGGTGGAAAAGGACCTACACTGGGAGTGAGAATATTTTTCAGACACCTATTACAAGGAGATGGGAAATAATACTCATAGTCAACAACTGTACTATAAACCACTACCCCCTCAATGAAATGGTAGAAACACACGTACACACACACACACACACACACATACAAACAAACAAAACAACAAAAAAGAACACAGATAACTAATCTGACTGATAAACAGGAAATAACTGTTCCCAACTTTAAATTTGTTCAGTCACTTAGTATAAAGAGATGATATATTGTATTCTACTGTCGACCATAAAACGTTAATCTCCCAATAAAGAAATAAAGAAAAAAGAAATAGTAGAGCCTTAGTTAAGATAGTAGGTTTTAGGGGCTGGCAGTGTCCCAACTGATTAGTGTGGCCATTACTATGTGCTAGGACCTGGGTTCAAGTCCCTGGACCCCACTTGCAGGCTGAAGCTCAGGTGCCTTCTCTCTCTCTCTCTTCTCCCTTTCTATCTCCTTTCCTCTCAGTTTCTCTCTGTCCTAACAAAACTCAATAAATAATAAATAGAAAAGATTGTAGGGAGCCGGGCGGTAGCGCAGCGGGTTAAGCACATGTGGCACAAAGCACAAGGGCCAGTGGAAGGATCCCAGTTTGAGCCCCGGCTCCCCACCTGCAGGGGAGGTCGTTTCACAGGCAGTGAAGCAGGTCTGCAGGTGTCTGTCTTTCTCTCCCCCCTCTGTCTTCCCTCCTCTCTCCATCTTCCCTCCTCTCTCCATTTCTCTCTGTCCTTTTCAACAACAACAACAACAATAACAACTATAACAATAAAAAAACAAGGGCAACAAAAGGGAATAAATAAATAGAAAATATTGTAGAAAGGAAAAGATTGTAGACGTTGGCAATGGGGGAGCTGACTTAGTGGGACAGAACTTTCATGCCTGAGATCACAGATTTGATCCACAGCAATATTTCTACCAGATTTGTGCTTTCTCTCTTTCTCTAAAAATAAGTACATCAAACAAATATTTAATTTTTTAGGTGTGAACTTTAGAGGTAAATAGCTAGACTTGTAACTAAAGCTACCAAACATAAACTTTATGGATGGAAGGAAAATGATTTCATATATTGGTGCCTCAGTTTTTTCATATGTAAAATAGAATCTCTTTACATATATTAATAGTTCCTACAAAAAAACTAGTAAAAATTTAGTAGTGTGCTGAGCACTTGCTGTGCTTACTTAACACTGGTATTCTGGTATTTGCCCTTAATGTTGTTTGTTATTTTTTAAAATATTTATTTGTTTGTTTGTTTATTTATTGATTTGAGAGAAAGAGAGAGGGAGAGAAAGATACAGAGGTACAGGGAGAAAGACACAGAGAGAGACCAGACCACTGCTCAGCTCTGGCTTTTGTGCTGGGGATTGAACCTAGAACCTATGGCTTGTAGGTCTTTACATAACCATCATTCTGTCTTCCCAGGCCTTGTTCTTTGTTATTATCTGTAGTTATTTTCTCTAATGGTAAAGTTGCATTTAGAAGAAAATGAATCATTGCCATTCTTTTCAAAGTAGACTTGGGGTGTACTTGACATATCTTCAAGTTTTTAGGAGTAGGGGAATTTAACTCCAAATACTCCTGCCAAAAGGATAAGTTCTGAATGAATTGGAATGTGATAATTCCTTTACTCTGAATTGTTGTCCTTTAGAATCAGAATTTTTTTGTTCTTTGTATTAGATCTATATCAATGTACTTTGAGAATTGTGGGAACTACCAACACATTTTAATTACTAAGGCATTTCATTGTGAAATGAATATACTGTGTTGTAACATTCATCATTATATATATTTATTTATGTTAATACATGCAAACATTCACATAGCAAATGCCATGTCAAACTTAGAAATTAATTGTGAACTTAAATAACAGTAAAACAGAAATATGTACCATTGGAAATTAGAGTTGGGAATAGGTTTTGTAAAGTGAACAACTGCTTCAATACATTGTGGCAATGAATAATTCCCCCTGAAACATCAAAGTAATAATGTACTATAAGCATTGCTTTTCTCTGTAGAATTTGCCAGGAATTCAGTGGGAGAAAAGTAACATTATGGGGAAATATTGATTCACTGTGGGCAAAGTAAATCTTTTTATGATGAAGAAAGTCTGTGGACATTTCTTTTTTCACTTTATTTTTATTTTTTAAACTGAATATATAGAATTGCTGCTATAAATGGGACATTTAGATGATTTCCTTTTACTAGGAGATTTCTTGGGCCTCAGAAATTTTTTCCATGGCCTAGGTAAACATAAGATCATTAAACTTAAACTAATATTATTATTCCCGAGTATGTTTTCTTTTCTTTTTTTTTTTGTATTTATATTATATAGGAAATCTTGGTATAGGAATGTTTTCCATCAATAGCATCTCCGCTATCCTTTCATTTCTTTTTTTATGTGTAATTTTTTAAATGTTTATTTATAAAAAGGAAACACCAACAAAAGCTATAGGATAAGAGGTGTATACCTCCACACAACTCCCACCACCAGAACTCCACATCCCATCCCCTCCCCTGATAGTTTTCCTGTTCTTTAACCCTTTGTGAATATGGACCCAGGGATATTATGGATGCAAACTGTGGAAGGTCTGGCTTATGTAATTGCTTCCCTGCTGAACATGGGCATTGGCAGGTTGATCCATACTCCCAGCCTGTCTCTCTCTTTCCCTAGTGGGGCGGGGCTCTGGGGAAGCAGGGCTCCAGGACATATTGGTGGGGTTGTCTGTCCAGGGAAGTCTGGCTGGTTTCATGATGGCATCTGAAACCTGGTGGCTGAAAAGAGAATTAACATATAAAACTAAACAAATTATTGACTAATCATGAACCTAAAGGCTGGAATAGTGCAGATGAATATTTAGGAGTCTCTGTAGATATTTAGTAGGCCTATTTTAGTTATATTCCAAAGGGCCCATGACTATACCAGTTTTTTTTTTTTTGAGCCTGACATTTGATATTCAGGTATATCCAAGTTATTGCCTGGGGAGATGTGTAATTGTTTACACTTGTTGGCACAGGGGTAAAATCTCTCATCTCGCCATGATAGATAGGTGTTTGCAAAATACTCTCACACACCACTCAGGCCCCTTTCACTTATCTGCACTTATCTGCCCTATCTCAATACATGGCAACATGGGAAACTGAATTTTCCTATGTCTCCCATGGTTAAGATACAAGTCTGTCATTTAAAAATATATATTATTATCTAATAATGATCGAGAAGACCAAAGGATAAGAGGGGTACAATTCCACACAGACCCCACCACAAGAGTTCCCTATCCCGTCCCCTCCATTGAAAGCTTTCTTATTCATTAACCTTTTGGAATCATGGACCCAGGATCATTATGGAATACAGAAGGTGGGAGTTCTGGCTTCTATAACTGCTTCCCCACTAAACATGGTCATTGGCAGGTTGATCCATATTTCCAGCCTGTCTCTCTCTTTCCCTAGTGGGGCAGGGCTCTAGAGAGCTTGTTGTTTTAACTGAATTCATTGACTACTGTCTCTGTGTGACCTTGGACCAAATCCCTCAATGAGTTTCATTTTTGTTATCTGTAAATGGGGATAATGACAGAACTAAGTCCATTAGAATGGTTGTCGAAAGTAAATGAAATAATGTATGTGAAATTTCACATATGTCCTCTGTGAATACTGGGTGTCATTCAACTTGACTTTCTGTTGTACATTGAGTTCAGTGCTCTTGCATTGCAAATGATGGTGAATAACACATAATAGATATGAGGATACTAGTCCTATGATCCGACCTGTCATACCGTCTGTCCAAAGTTTAGGTGGGAGGATAATTCAGTGACAACAGTATTGATTCATAAGATACAGTGGGCTTTTGAGTTAGTGCCCTTCTTCATTCAATACATATAAAAATGATATGCTTTTAAAGAATGAGGCCTAGGTCTTTTTCAGAGACAGCTGAACCTGATACTCTTTTACTAGAATATCAAAACAAATCTAGAAAACCTTTTAGGTTAAACTACTATATTTTCCAGCCAATAATCATTCCCTTCCCTCCTGAGTCATCTTGAATGATGCCCTTGACTTTGGGATGCTAACATTTCTTAATGGAAGAATTATAAGGATCACTAATTCTTCCCGTATTTGAGTATATTTGATTACCTACTATGTGTAGGACATTGTGCTGAAAACTTTTGATGCCACTTACCACAAGTGCAACCTTGGTCATACTTCTGAGCCTCTTGTACTGCAATCTATAAAACTGAGATTACAGTATTTGCCTTCTTCAGTTCAGTGTGAGGAGTCAGTGCATTAACACATATACTTAGAATAGTATGGAGTGTATTGCCATGGTATCTATTTTATGGAGGAGGAGATGGCTTCAGGACAGTTAAACAATCTGCTTAGTGCATTTGGGGCCACTGTTTCTGGCTTTGAAATCTCAGCATTTGATGCTTTTGCTGTATTTCTTTATAATACCCACTTTCCAGAACTAGGAGTACAAAGTATATCATTCTTAAAATCAACTTATTTTTAGTTCTAGTGATTCAAATGAACTTAAGAAGAAATGTATCAGGACTGTAGCAATAACTCACGTGGTAGGGACATATCTTGCTATTTGTGTAGCTTAAATCCCCAAACCATATGGGAAGCTGATACTGAGTATGTCACCCTATGTCACTGTCTCTCTTTCTACTGGAATTATATTATCCCAAGAATGGTAAACTCAAGCATGTGTGAGAACCCTCATCTCCGTAAAAAAGAGTGAGAGAGAGAGGAAGAAGAGGAGGATGAGGAGAAAGCAGGAGGAGGAGGAAGAAGGGGAGGGGTAAGAAGAGGAAGAAGATGAGGAGAAGTAAGTGAGATATATAGCAGGCATGTGGAGGATAAAAACATAGAAGATTTTCTCCAGGAAGTTGAAATTTTTGCTTGTTTACTGGGCTACCAGCTTTAAAATTATGTTTAGAATCTCATATCCATCATAGGCTTCCATTATTGCTTTGATGAAATTAGTTTTTGGTTTTGTTTTTTTTTTGTATTTGACGATAATTAATGGGAATTCAAAAGTTAGTGGTTGACAGGAGCTTGTAAGAGCCTGCTCTATTCATGTATCCAAACTGATGAACAAAATATAGAGAACATGGCACATGATACATATTTCCAAGATGGACATTTGTTACTGAGACTTAACAGTTCACAAGAAACGTGTTTCAGTTAAGCTATCTACTGTTATTTCACAACTTGATCAACTTAATTGCATAACCATCCACATACTAACAGAAAGGAAGAAGGTAGATAAGTCCTTTAAGAAGAAAGAGAATTTAGGTATTGAGCAAGTGTGGTGGCAGCTTCGGCTTTGTTGACTAACATCTGTTCTGACTTCTCATTACTTTTATGCCCTATTTTTTTTTTTTTTAACCTGATTCGAGTATGTTGCCAACTGTAGGAGAAAACATACAATCTAGATTGGCCAAAACAGAAAAAAGATCTTAAGACTTTAAATAGAGTGCTAGGGGATACTTTGGTTTACTGGTCTTGTCAGTAAGTTTGTGTGCCTGGGGCTCCTAGGGACTACCACTGCAGAGGATCTTGCTAAAAGCATAGCCAACATTAAAGAAATCAAAATCAAGTGTTAGAAAAACAGACATATCCCCCGGAGTCTGTTTAGTTGAGTTGATATTGCCGGAGACGTCACTTTCCACTGGTTCTTCAATGATGAATATTCGTAGTTGTTTTCCTGCTTTCTCTGTTGGACAGTCTCCTTTGACTTCCAATCACCTGGCACTAGAAAACATAACTGCTGCAAACTTTTCATTCTTTTGATATTTTTTGCTCTCCCAGGTCACTTTCACCTTTTTGTGAACATTTGGCATTATATGATAGCTTATCAATCATTTCTAAAGAATCTGAGGTCTTTGATCTTCTTTTTTTATATTTATTTATTCCCTTTTGTTGCTCTGGTTTTCTTTTTTTTTATTGTTGTGGTTATTATTGTTGTTGTCGTTATTGGATAGGCCAGAGAGAAATGGAGAGAGGAGAGGAAGACAGAGAGGGGAAGAGAAAGATAGACACCTGCAGACCTGCTTCACTGCTGGTGAAGTGACTCCCCTGTAGGTGGGGAGCCAGGGCTCCAACATCCTTATGCAGGTCCTTGCACTTGGCGCCATGTGCGCTTAACCTGCAGCGCTACAGCCGAACTCCAGTCTTTGATCTTCTTGACTGGAGTTTTGCCCATCTAACTTCTAAGTTATGTCATATTGGGAAAAGGTGGAGTCTTCTAAGACAAATATAGTAGAGATAAGCTCTAGCATAATTCAGTTACATACATGATGAAGTGCTAATAATTAATAGCAAATTGCTTTATTGCTCATTCAGCTATTCGAAGTTTCAAAATAAAGATACTAATGTCAATTTCTGTAGTATGTGGATAAAAGTAGAAGTTGAAATTTTTAACTATTTGTTTAAGAGCACATAGTTAAAAAAGATAAATCTATGATTCAAATTCATGAGGTCTTATTTGCAGTTGAAAGAAAGACAAATAGGAAAACTATAATGTCTGTTGTAGGGAAACTTTTAATCCATACCCCATAAACTTTGGTATGCACCTCAGACTTCTTCCCTGAGTAATCTTTTCTGTGTTGTACTCTACATGTACATTCCTTGAATGTTCTTAAATTTGAGGGTGGGAAGCCTTTCTCCAGATCTTAACTTCAGATGCTGCCCACCCAGCCATCTGTGGCAACAGATTTGTGTGTTATCAATTAAAGTCTAAAGGAAGCTGGCAAATCCTCCTACTCTAACAGGATGGGCTAAAGCAGTTCCTGTTAAAACAGAAATGGGTTGTGTCTGTGATAGTGGTAGTTGGTAGCTTTCCAAAGTACTTTAAATACATTCCATGCCATAAATTGCTCAGCTATGATTCTCTAAGACATTCTTCTCAGACATGGTTCATTTCCTAGGACTGGACCAGTACATAGCTAAGGAGGGTTGCCATTATTGAAAGTAAAACAGTAGTCACAGTTTGAACAATCTGTCCCTATGATTTCTACTTGGAGACCTATTTTAGAAACCACTATTACTTTTTATTCCACAAAGTCTTCAAAATATGACATCTGTACCTTCTTTGTTTCAGCTACTCTTGGAGCAGGGGGTTGGTGTTACTCATCTTTTTGAAATATCTCACTCAGGAGACTCCAAATAACTATTTTAAGTTATATCACCTCTAGCAATACCCCTAATTTTGTAAAAAATTATCTTGCTATTTTATATTATCACATAGTGTAAATATACATTTTGAAAAACATTAAAAATTCACTATGTATCATTTTTGTAGTACACTCAAGGATAAAAGAGACTAAATAGCCTTGTATGGTTTCTGTCTTCAAGAAATTTGCAACACAATAGCTAAGACAAGCTATATAGTAGAGAGGCAGATCAGTCTGACAACAAAAATAGGATTTATGTACTCTTTGAGGAGATTATTAGAAATTTAATACTATAATGAGAAAGCTATGTAGGTGATGCTTCCATTCACTAGCTTTAACCAAAGAATAAAAGAAATCAGGGTCTATGTCCCTGTCGAGAAAATCTCTGATCAACTCCAACTTTATATACATATATCACATTCTGCCCATTCTGTTTTTTTTTTTTTTTTTTTTAATCTTGCACAAAATACTAAGGTACTTAGGGAAGATAGTTCCACATGGATTTAACTGTATCTGGACTTTGGTAAAAATAGTCCTTCAAATTGACTTTCAGTTCAGAAGATGTTTTGTGATTTGCTGGCACTTGTGATTTTTTAATACCAATCTTTCTTGTGTCTCCATTCAATACTGTCTGTAACAGTGTATAACTGAATAAAAGGGGAAACTGACGATCCTTCCTAGCCGACTGAATCCACATGGATCCCAGTCACTTTCAAAGCCAGCAACAAGCGACTCCTGACAGCTTTCAACCTGACCTGTTGACTGGCTATGGAAGAAGGGCAAACGCTAGAAGAAGAACTGAATGAAATATGCTGTTAATTGTGTCACATCCTATGTGCAACAATAGGGTATATCTAACTTGCCAATGTCATCTGTTATAGGTACTTTGAGTTAAAAATGGCTAGATTTCAACAGTAGACTATCAAAGCTAGTTTTGATAGATTCAGAAAACCTATATGTAGATTATCTGTACTCACACTCATATTTATATATATATATATATGTCAATATATATATATATATATGTCAATATATATATATATATATATACATATATATATGTTTACTCTGAGCACTGATCAGCTCTGTTTTATGTTGGTACAGGGGGATTGTACCTGGAACTTCAGAGTCTCAGGCCTGAGAGTGTCTTTGCATAACCATTATCCTATCTACCCTTGCTCTCAGATTATATTCTTAACCATATCTGTTGCTTTGGTTAATTCACAGAATAAGGTGAAATTAGCAAAAATCCGAATGAGGTTTCTACTCTAAGAAACATTATAGAGGGCACACATTCTTCTAGTGTGAGAACTTACTGACAGAGAAAGGAGCTGTGAGGATAAAAGAGAGCCATCATTTGCAGCTTTCGAAATTATCATATAATTTTATCAGTGTTAGTATAATTAAACCCTAGGTGTATGTATTAGATTGTTCATTTATGTAGCTTCTTAATTTCAAATTGATCAAATTCAAAGCCACATCCTCTGAGAAAACACCTTAGCCATACTTTCTATGACTTCTTTTTTTTTTAAATTTTTTATTTAAGAAAGGATTAATGAACAAAAACATAAGGTAGGATGGGTACAACTCCACACAATTCCCACCACCCAATCCCCATAACCCACCCCCTCCCATGGTAGCTTTCCCATTCTCTAGCCCTCTGGGAGCATGGACCCAGGGTTGTTGAGGGTTGCAGAAGGTAGAAGGTCTGGCTTCTGTAATTGCTTCCCCGCTGAACATGGGCGTTGACTGGTCGGTCCATACTCCCAGTCTGTCTCTCTCTTTCCCTAGTAGGGTGTGTCTCTGGGGAAGCTGAGCTCCAGGACACATTGGTGGGGTCTTCAATCCAGGGAAGCCTAGCCAGCATCCTGGTGGCATCTGGAACCTGGTGATTGAAAAGAGAGTTAACATGTGAAGCCAAACAATTTGTTGAGCAATCATGGATCCCAAGCTTGGAATAGTGGAGAGGAAGTGTTAGGGAGGTACTCACTGCAAACTCTAGTGTACTTCTGCTTTCAGGTATATATTTTGCAGTAGTTTATGGATACGTGTGCACATAAGCTCTCTCTCACAGAAACTGGTGTATATCTAGATTATGGGACTTTGTTAGAAAGTGAACTACCTGAGATGAAATTAGAGTGTACTATAAAAGGAAAGGTCTCACCCGAGTAATGAAGTTGAAGGGTTGTCATTCCACACGTGAAGTCTCTGGATACAGTCTGAGGTGAAGCATGTTGAGGTGGCAATCGTTGCTTTGGTTAGGTTGTGATCGGCGGATGCAATATTATTTGGTTTGGATTGGGAGATGCATACGGGAAAGTGGGCCCTACCCAAGGGTTCCAGGACTGGGGGAAGTAGGGCCTCTATAGTGAAGATGTGAGGTTCCTGCTGTCTTAGGGTTCAAAAAGACAATCGATAGTTAATATTATATCACATTATTTGTTAATTGGGTTAACTTTGAAAAGTCCCTTTGTTATGGTTTGCTGTACAGTACCCAGTATCTTGTATAAAGCTGTGCTATTGGATGCTTCTAATTTCTATGACTTCTTATGTATGATCCATAAACTTCAATTTCACACCTATTCCTCTCCTACAGTTTTTTAAACCTAGTTATTTTATTAGAAGAACTTGGTCTCTGAAGGTAGATTTAATGTCAAATACCAGCTCTACAATTTGATGTTCTTTGACTTTAAGATTTATATTTTTCATATACCCATAGAAACCTCCATTTCCTTAGGAGAAAAAAATAGAAATAATAGAATATCTCTTAAAATATAGTGACATTGATAAATATTTAGCAGTAAAGTAGCATCAAGATGCCTAGGCCTATATTGGTGATTAAAAGTGTTAACTTTTTTATAACAACTGATGTAATAGTGTCAAGAAGGTACCTGACTTGAATAGAACATTTGCTTTGTCATGAATCCTGATTCGATGTCAGGCCACACTACACTGAATGAAGTTTTGATATATGTGGTGTCTCTCTGTCTCTCCATCTCTGATCCATTTTGAGCTGACTTTTGTACATGGATTTGTATGGTGATTTCATTTCATTCTTTTTTTTGCCTTATCACTTTAATAGAAGGGTTAATGGTTTACAGTATAGGGGTTGAAACATGTCTATAACTTCTCATCCACTCCTCCATGATAGACATAGGCAAAACACTTGCACCTCCAAGGTAAGTCTCATTTCTATCACAATGCATCAAGAACCCCAAAGTCTTCAGCCCCCAGCCCAAGAATTAACATTGTCAAAATAAGTATTCTGTTTCATTCTTCTGTAAATTTCAATATAATTTTCTCAGCACTATTTGTTGAATAGACTCTCCCTTCTTAATTTAATGTTTTTGGCTCCCTTGACAAAAATAGTTTTCCATAGGTATGGGAGCAAGACTATTTCTAACAATTTCTCTGGGTTTCGTATGAGGCTGGTGACAAAGCCACAATATGTAGCAGGTCTCTAGACTAGGAAGGTTGTCTTTGTCTTATTTCCTTAGATGAGCTCCTTCTTGTGGGTCACCTTATGCCTCTTACTAAGACTTATACTTAACCAACTTCCCCCTGTCCCCCTCTTTAATTTATTAGGTCAAAGTGGACTGAAGTTCTAAGAGATTTTTTTCATCCAAAAGAATCTGGCATGAAATAAATTTGATAAGCACTACAAACTATAGTTCTCATCTTGGAGACTACTCTAAACAGTCAAAAGCATTTAACATGACATAACATAGATTTTCCCCCTTACATGTCCTGCAAGTGCCTTTGATCAGTTATATCAGAATCCTGGTGTTATATTTTATGATTATCAAAGTGAATCTTGGAGATATAAATGGGTGAAGATTTACTAAATGCTTACTCTGTGCCACCCACAACTCAATGGACATAATTTATTTTTTTTAAGAATTTATTTATTTATTCATGAGAAAGATAGGAGGAGAGAAAGAACCAGACATCACTCAGGTACATAATGCTGCCAGGGATCAGACTCAGGACTTCATGGTTGAGAATCCAATGCTTTATCCATTGTGCCACCTCCCAGACCACTCAAAAGACTTTAAATACTTTAGTTCAACTAAACACAATGACCTTGTGAGGAAAACACAGCTGTTACTCCATTTAATTGTAACGAAATTGAGGCATGAGTTTTCAGATACTAACATAAGATCCTAGATTCAGGTAACAGATTAGATGCAGTTTCTGTGTTTTTTAAAGCTTTGTTTAAACCTACTCTCTATTGATAATGGAAAAGATGAAGATGGGGGAAGAGAGAAGGAATTGGTGACTAGATTGTCTGTAGTATGTAGGTCCGTTACTCTAAAATAAAATTTCACTTGAAAGACTACAATTTTTTTCATTTGAGATGCTGCATAGAAAATGAAGGAAAATCTCTAGTGCTGAGAAGCAAATACTGTAATCATCTGCATGAGTTGATTCTTTATTCCAGTAATATGAAAATTGTCAATTATGTATGAATTATGGATGCTACAGATACCTGTAATTTGTGACTGCAGTTTTGTAAACACATGCAGCTGCCTTTAATTTTATTTTACTAGTCATGTAATTCATTAGCACACACCTGCAGTTACGTGAAATATAGAAACTAATAGAGCTCATTTTCAGTTTTTACTATTTGTTTCAACCAACCCTCTGTTTATTTACCTTACTCAGAGGTTGAGAGATTGGTGAAAAAAAAGATGCATTCCAAGGAGGATCATAGTGATTATACTTTGAGAACATATTCAAATTTCCACCTCAGTCTTTGACTTAAATAATCGTTTTATCAGTCAAAACCTAGGAAATTTTGGAAAAGAACTGTATTTTCCTGTAACTTTTTTTTTTTTTTTTTTTGCCTCCAGGGTTATCACTGGGGGCTGGGTGCCTGCACTCCAAATCCATTGCTCCCGGAGGCCATTTTTTCCATTTTGTTGCCCTTGTTGTTATTGTTGTTGTTGGATAGGACAGAGAGAAATCAAAAGAGACAGGGAAGAGAGAGGCGGGGAGATAAAGATAGACACTTGCAGAACTGCTTCACCGCTTGTGAAGCAACCTCCTTGCAGTTGGGGAGCTGGGAGCTGGAACCAGAATTCTTGAGCCAGTCTTTGAGATTCACTCCATGTGCGCTTAACGTGTGGCGCTACTGCCTGGCCCCCTTTCTGAAACTTTTATGGCAACAAAGGTTAATCATTAAAAATGGATTTTGGAGGTGCTGGGTGGTGGAACACCTGGTTGAGCTCACATGTTAGAATGCACAAGGACCCAGGTTAAAGCCCTATGACAGGGGAAGCAGTGGGAAAGCTTTGCCAGTAGTGAAGCTGGGCTGTGGGGGTCACTCTTTCTCTCCCTCTCGTTCTCCCCCTCCCCTCTTAATTTCTGGCTATCTCTGTCCAATAAATAAATAAAGATAATAGAAATTAAAAGGATAGATTCTGGAGATAAATAGTGGAGACCTCTTAACATCACTGCAATAGTTGTTGCTAGTGGAATCTTGCTGATCCTCCATGTACCTGGACAAAAGATAACCAAAGTGTGGTTTGTAATACCAGATTAGTCTCCTTGTAAGCCTCCTCACTTTTTTTTTTCTTACTGACATTGAAAGGTTAGGTTACTTCTGCTTTTTCTACTCTTCCTTATGATATCTATAGATATATACTTAATGCTTTGTATGGCTTTTCTAGAAAACAACCTTATCTTGCCAGTTTTTAAAAAAATCTCAATAAAATAACAGTAATAGAGGACACACATTATTTTGCACAAAGATCTAAGTTTAAATCCTTGGCCCATATCTGCAAGGGAGATGCTTCCTGAGCAGTGGAACAGGCCTACAGGTGTCTGTCTTTCTCTCCTCCCCCCTCATTACCCCACACCTCTCTATTGCTCTCTGTCTCTATGAGGAAAGAGTGAAAAGGGGAAATAAATGGCCCCCAGGAGAAGCAGAGTCATTGTGCAGGCACTGAGCCCCAGTGATAATCCTGGTGGCAGTAAATACATAGTAGATATTTAAAAAGTTATAATAATGATAATAAAAACACACTGGCCATTTCAGAGCACTGGCTACATGTCAAGCATGAAATTAAACATTTTACATTATTTATTGAGTCTCCAAAACTACATTGACTTCATTTTCCCTAGTGTAGTGTGTAGTGTACACACACTACAAATCAGAAATTAAGTGATTTACCAACATGTAGTTCATGTTCATGTAGTTAAGGGGTTTTTCTATGATTTAAGCCCAGGGTGGTCATTTCCTATCAAAATTTTGCCACCTGTATAAATTAATACCTGACAAAGAAGTAGGTTTTGTCCTCAACTGTGTTTATGTCAAAATTACTGACTATATTAAATAGGTTCTGCTTTGTTGACAATACCAGTATGATGCATGTTCAAAACTACTTCCCAAATGAGAATCTACCAATATAGACCTTAGGAAATTGTAATTTTTTTTTTATAGATGCCCTGATTTTCTGGACTTCATCTAACTTTTGCTAAAAGACCCAAGGCTTTTCGTTTGTTTTTGGAAAGATTATCAAGAAGTGACTATAATGGTTACATAGATAAAAGTCAAATACCTCTGGATAGGCAAAAGGAAATGATGACTGAAGAGCCCACCACCATGAAAATCTTATGGCGATGCTCACAGAATAATTCAGTCCTGTGATATTAGATTCAATGCTTTTAGAGAAGCCTAAATAAAACTAGATGAAGCATAGGAAGCAATTTATTTTCATATGTAAAATACAACTAGATACAGGCTGCTCAGAAACAATCATACTATTCTTTTCACATTTTGGCTCACCTCTTCTGTGTATTGGCATCAGTCCTGTTAGTCACTGCCAAGTGGTCAAAACCAGATTCAGATTTATATTCTGCCAGATGTAAATACCCATTGGGAGGAATTACCTTTCAACACAAGTCCATGAAAAGTTCTCACAACCTAGGATGATTTGACCACCCTACTCACTCTGAGCCAAACAGAAGTCATGGAAGTGATATGCTTAGATTGACTAAACTTGGATCACATACACATTCCTGGACCAGGGGAGAAGAGAGGTTGAAAGGTAGAATCATTATCCACACAGATGGAACGTGAGGTCTATGTGATTCACGAACTGACAATGGAGAGGTAGAACTTTGTTCTCAAGGGAAAAACTGTGTCGAAATACTGCAGATGGGGGTATAAACATTGAGCAGGCAAGTCAATGGTTATTCTTTTCACACATGAACAAATAAAATGAAGTACACTCTACTCATAGCTTATCTGACATTTTCTCCGAGGTGACTAGATAATGCATAATTTCCTAAGTAAATATTTTTAAGTGGTATCAAATCAAAGACTGTTAAAGTAACTCACCTGAATAGTGCACTTGTTTTGCCTTTTATAGCACCCAGGTTTGAACTTGGCACCCACCCAGCACATTAGTGGAAGATTCAGTGCAATAGTATCTCTCTCTCTCTCTCTCTCTCTGTATGTATGTGTTCTGTTTCTATATGAAAAAGTAAGTCAGTAGCAATGAAGCCCTGATGAATACAGGGAAAAAAAAGTTATCAGATCTAATGTAATCCAGTGCTTTGTCAGTTGTGTCTTCATACAGATTAGTACTGAAATATTTATGTCAGACCCTATTAACATTTTAATGGAATTAATTTCTAAGATGCATAGTATCACTGAGACAAATACAATGGTTTATGACAGGTCACAGGGCACTTTCAAGAACTAGATAAAACTAGTCCATGGGAGTTGGCGGTAGCTCATCGGGTTAAGCGCACGTGACACGAAGCTCAGGGACCAGCGTAAGGAATCCCCATCTGCAGGGGAGTCGCTTCACAGGCGGTGAAGCAGGTCTGCAGGTGTCTATCTTTCTCTCCCCCTCTCTGTTTTCCCCCTCTCTGTCTTCACCACCTCTCTCCATTTCTCTCTGTCCTATCTAACAACAATGACATCAATAACAACAACAGTAATAACTACAACAACAATAAAAACAACAAGGCCAACAAAAGGGAAAATAAATAAATAAAATAAAATAAAAACTTGTCCATGTCGGGAAAAGCAGGAAGGTCATTATTAAATGTTGAGGAGGCAGCAATGTAAAAGCTGTAAAGTGGGAAATTTTTTCCAAGAGCTGAGAACTCTAGATGGAGATAAGGGTCTTTTCGATGTAGTCTGAAAAGTTAATTCCACAGCTCTGAAGGGCTTTGGGATTTAGCTCTCAAAAATATTGTTTGTTCATATTTTATTTATTTTAAGCCTCCAGGTATTGGCACCATTCATGTTTGCAGAGAAGACTCTTTAGGGTAATTAAGATTCAAGTCTCAGTCTAATGTTTGTGCATCCTCTCACAGTGAGATGGCTGAGACAGCCACTTCAACCCTGATATCCTCTCTTGAATGAGAGTGTCCTGCCACAGTACTTGCTTGATAAGTTGTCAGTATAACCCATGATGTGAAATGCATGCCTTTTATAACTGCTTGCCAGATGTAAAAATCCAATTTCTTGTAATAATAAAGCTAAGCACAGACTTAGGCATTAGCCTTACTGTACCCTCTACATTTTTCTTAAATCGCTTTAATTCCATGTTCTACCCTTCACCTTTGAAGGTTAATGAGAATTTCTATATCAGGCATTTTACTCATATGAGTAATTAATTATAATCATTATAATAAATAGCACATAATTCTTGGTAGTTTAATAGCATAGAAATTTATTTCTTGGCCTTATCATAGTCTGATTGCATATTTGGCGATGACTTCTCATGTGATGAATCAGGGATGCTGGGTCCTTTCATTCATTTTCTAAGACGCTCTCTAATTCTTTTGCTGCAGCTTATGTTAGTATTCAGTCAGTATATTATCAAAGAGAATCTTCAAGGGGTTGTACATATCACTTATAGTATCCCACAAGAAGGTCCCACCAAGAAAGACTAGTTTCCATTATTTATGCAAGTTAACTTGTTTTGTCATCTATATTCTACATGAAACCATTCAGCAGTTGTCTTTCACCTGTATGCTTATTTCACTAAGCAGAATCATATCCATATGTTTTGATCTAAATCATATAATCTTATCTTTTTTGATTGCAGAACATTGTTCCACTATGGGGGAAATATATCCCATAGGAGAGGGGGCCAAAAAACTTTGATCAAAAGTGGAATAAATTACATTAATCATGGGATTATTATTTATGGGTGTGTAACCAGATCCCTGAAATCTTACAGTTTTGTAAAACTGTAATCCCTAAAACAAAAGAAGGAAAATTAAAAAAAAAACGAGAGGCTGATCATCTACACATTTATAAAGAGGTCCTGTGAAAATGCAGCTACCTCTAGCTGTCATCATTACAGGTTTCTTTTTTGCTTCTAAATTAATAGTAAAAATTAGAAAACATGGTTGCAAAATGGACACTTGTGATTCTATTATGACTTATTCAAACTCAGGCCATTTATTTTTTGTTGTTGTTGTTGTTTTATTTTATTTTATTTTTAATTTATTTTTTATTTAAGAAAGGATAAATTAACAAAACCATAGGGTATAAGGGGTACAACTCCACACAATTCCCACCACCCAATCTCCATATCCCATCCCCTCCCCTGATAGCTTTCCCATTCTCTATCCCTCTGGGAGCATGGAACCAGGGTCGTTGTGGGTTGCAGAAGGTAGAAGGTCTGGCTTCTGTAATTGCTTCCCCACTGAACATGGACGTTGACTGGTTGGTCCATACTCCCAGTCTGCCTCTCTCTTTCCCTGGTAGGGTGGGTCTCTGGGGAAGCGGAGCTCCAGGGCACATTGGTGGGGTCTTCAGTTCAGGAAAGCCTGGCCGGCATCCTGATGGCATCTGGAACCTGGTGGCTGAGAAGAGAGTTAACATACAATGCCAAACAAATTATTGAGCAATCATGGACCCAAAGGTTAGAATAGTGGAGAGGAAGTGTTGGGGGTGGGTACTCACTGCAAACTCTAGTGTACTTCTGCTTTCAGGTATATATTTTGCACTTGTTTATGGATACGTGTGAACATACACTCTCTCTCACAGAACCTGGTGTATATCTAGGTTTTGGGACTTTGTTAGAAAGTGATCCACCTGGTATGGAATTAGATAATGCTATGAAAGGAAAGGTCTCACCAAAGTAATGAGGCTGAAGGGTTGTCATTCCACACCTGAAGTCTCTGGACACAGTCTGAGCTGAAGCATTTTGAGGTGGCAATCGTTGCGTTGGTTAGGTTGTGATCGGCTGATGCAATATTATTTGATATGGATTGGGAGAGGCATATGGGAAAGTGGGCCCTATCCTAAGGTTCCAGGACTGGGGGAAATATAGGCTCTATAGTGGAGATGTGAGTTTCCTGCTGTCTTAGGCTTCAAAAAGACAATGGATAGTTAATGTTATCATCACATTATTTGGTAATTGGGTTAACTTTGAAAAGTCCTTTTGTTAGGGTTTTCTGCATAGTACCCAGTATCTTGTAAATAGCTGTGCCACTGGTTGCCTCTGATCTACTTGGTCTAGGCTTTTGAGAGAGTCCGCATACCAAATACACAGCCTATATATTAAGAAGACTCTGTGTTTTTAAAAACTTTGAGGCATACAGTTATTTTTTCCCCTCTCATATTAATTAACTAGTGATTTATATGACTACACTTTACTAGGAGTGTACATAAACACCATTCCCACCACCAAAAGACTGTGTCCCATCCCACCCACCCACCCCCACCCCCCACTGGCCCAGGAAGCTGCATGTCTACCCCTCACCACTGGGTTTTTACTTTGGTGCCCTACTTTCAATTTAGTCAGATCCTGCTTTTAGTTTCCCTTTCAGATCTTCTTTCTCAATTTCTGTTGATGAGTGGGATCATCCCATACTCATCTTTATCTTTCTGACTTAGCTCACTTAACATAATTCCTTCTAGCTCTGTCCAAGATGGGTCAGAGAAGGTGGGTTCATTGTTCTTGATAGCTGTATAGTATTCCATTGTGTATATATACCACAGCTTTCTCAGCCACTCACCTGCTGTTGGGCACCTGGGTTGCTTCCAGGTTTTAGCTATTATGAATTGTGCTGTTATGAACATAGGAGTACACACCTCTTTTTGGTTGGGTGTTATGAAGTAATTCCTCTCCTTGGGGTATAACCCTAAGGAGAGGAATTACTAGATCATATGGAAGGTTCATGTCTAGCCTTCTGAGAGTTTTCCAGACTGCTCTCCACAGAGGCTGGACTAATTTACATTCCCACCAGCAATGCAAAAGGGTTCCTCTGTCCCCACAGCCCCTCAGCATTTGTTGCTGTTGTCCTTTTTGATGTATGCTATTCTCACAGGAGTGAGGTGATATCTCAATGTTGTCTTAATTTACATTTCTCTGACAATCAGTGACCTAGAGCAGTTTTTCATATGTTTGTTAGCCTTCTGGATCTCCTCTGAGGTGAATGTTTTGTTCATATCCTCTGCCCATTTTTGGATGGGGTCATTTGCTTTTTTGGTACTAAGTTTGCTGAGCTCTTTATATATTTTGGTGATTAGTTTCTTGTCTCATGTATGGCATGTGAAGATCTTTTCCCATTCTGTGAGGAGTCTCTTTGTTTGTGTGATAGTTTCTTTGGATGTGCAGAAGCTTTTCAATTTGATGTAGTCCCATTGGTTTGTTTTTGCTTTTGTCTTCCTTGCAATTGGGTTTATTTCATCAAAGGTGTCCTTGAGGTATAGGTGGGAAACTATTTTACCAATGTTTCCCTCTAAGTATTTGATTGTTTCTGGTTTAACATCCAGGTCTTTGATCCATGTGGAGTTGACTTTTATTTCTGGTGAGATCAAGTGGTTCAATTTCATTCTTCTGCATGTTATAACCCAGTTTTCCCAGCACCATTTATTGAAGAGAGCCTCCTTCTTCCATTTAATGCTTTGGTCCCCCTTATCAAAAATTAGATGTCCATAGGTGTAGGGAAGGCCATTTATTTTAAGCTATTCTCTTCTGCTATCCCCAAATGGGAATCCTTGTTAAGACTGGACACCATGGTGCATTCTGTTTTTCTTTTTTAAATAATTAGATTCAATGTCCTTTATTTATTTCTTTTTAATTTTTTATTATCTTCATTTATTAAAAAAGGAGAGAGAGAGAAAGAGAGAGAGAGACCTGCAACACTGTTTCACCACTTGCAAAATGTTTTTGAAATAGAGAGGGAAGGGAAGGTAGACAGGAAGAGAGACAGAGAGCCCTGCTGCACCACTTGCAAAGCTTTCCCGCAGCAGATGGGGAATGGAGGCTTGAACCTGGGTCCTTGCACACTGTAAAGTGTACTCAACCAAGTGTGTCACTGTACCAGCTCCCTCGGTGTTCTTGCTATTAGTGCGCTTTTCTTTTTTTTTTAATTTTATTTTTTTAATAAAAAGGAGACATTGACAAAATCATAGGATAAGAGGGGTACAACTCCACACAATTCCCACTACCAGATCTCCGTATCCCATCCCCTCCCCTGATAGCTTTCCTATTCTTTATCCCTCTGGGAATATGGACCCAAGGTCATTGTGGGATGCAAAAGGTGGAAGGTCTGGCTTCTGTAATTCCTTCCCTGCTATACATGAGCATTGACAGGTCGATCCATACTCCCAGCATGTCTCTCTCTTTCCCTAGTGGTGTGGGTTCTGGGGAAGCGGAGCTCCAGGACACATTGGTGGGGTTGTCTGTCTAAGGAAGTCTGGTTTGCATCCTGCTAGCATCATGAAACCTGGCTTGAACCTGGGTCATTGCACACTGTAACATGTGCACTCAAGCATGTGTGCCACTGCACCAGCTCCCTCAATGTTCTTGCTATGACTGGGCTTTTCTAAGGAAAAATAAATTCTACAGGGGGAAGGGGGGAACTCACTAATAATCTTTCTCCTAATTTGGAAGTAGTTCTCTGTCTTTCCTTATACTTTTGATCTTTTGTCATTTTCTCATAACTCTTCATCCATGCCTAACTTTATACACACACACAGATGCAAGCACACACATAACCTTTGAGTGTTATCTCTCCAGTGTTCTCTCTGATACACATTTAGTCTGACTTCTGTTTTCTGTCCTACAAAAATCCATGAATCAAAAAACATAGAAGGACTTGGTTACCATTATGAAGTGAAGGTTGGGGGAAATATCAAGAGAAGAAAAAAAAACATGTCAATACATTTCCACACCTTAAAGATAAACATGCATTGTATTGAATGTATTGGTCACATATGTCAGGGTTGTGACTTATTACAACCATCAAATCAATCCTAAGAACTAGGCAAAATTTCTTTTCATTGTAAAATAATGGAGATTGAGACTTGAAGAAGATGCATTGCTGGCCCCAGAACATTACTTAACTAGGTGTTGTCATGACAAAACAAAACTCAAATGTACATGGAACCTAAATGCTGAATCCTTAACAACTACATCATACTAAAGGGCCTGGCTAGTGGAGAATTTTTAACTACGCAGAGCCTCAGTGGAAGACTTGCTGAATCTCTTAAACTGTTAAAAAGTTAGCTGACAGTGTTGACACTTTAGTATTTATTAAGCATTGGCATTGGCTCTGTGTAAGTCAATTTTTATACTGTGCCTTGCTGACTTTCTCTAGAGTTAAGTTTATCTCTGTTTCTCAGAGGAGAAAGTAGAGAGTGATGGGTGTTACTACTTGCCTAGTTCTTTAAGGGCAACATTGGGATTCAAACTCTAGTTTCTATGACTACATATTTCATAATCTTCTCTATTCCTGAACCTCACTAGGTTAACCATACACAGCATAAAACCAAGGAGATCTTTTTAATATTCATTATTGGAAGGGTTAATGGTTTACATTATAATTGTTGACACATAGTTACATCCTATAATCTCCCTATGATAGTTGTCTAGGTGTCTAGAAAATACTCACTTCCTTAACCTAGGGCACTTTAACCCTTCATAGGCCAGCACCCTAGTATCCCTTCATTCCATCCCTAATTCTCCTTCCTCATTGTCCTTTGTATTGGTGCAATACACTGCATCCAATCCAAATTTCACCTTACATTTTTCTCTTACTGCCACTGTTTCTTAAGTTCTACTTATGAGTGAGACCATTTGATATTGATACTTCTCGTTCTAGCTTATCTCATTCAACATGATAGCTTCAATTTTGTCCAAGATATTACAAATTGTGCTGCTATGAACACAGTTATGTATATGTCTCTTTGTACAGATACCTGTTTCCTTTGTGTATACGCCCAGGAGAGGAATTGCTGGGTCTAGATTGTAGGATAGGTTCATTTCTAAGATTCTGGTGAATCTCTAAATTGTTTCCCACAGGGACTGGACCAATTTACATTCCCCCCAACAATGTAGGCAAGTTCCCTCCCCCCCCCCCCACAGCCTACCCAACAGCTGATGTTTCTGTCTTTTCAACTGTTTGGCTTTCTCATAGGTGTGGCCTCTTGTGTTTTTTTTTTTTTTTTTTTTTTTTTGCATTTCCATGATTATTAGTGACTTTGAGTATTATATCTGTTGGCCCTGTGTATCTCTTCTTTGGAGAAGATTCTTTCCATGTTCTTCGCCTCGTTTTCAATGGATTTTGTTATTGTTGTTGACTTTGGAGAGTTTTTTGTATATTATAGTTTTTAGCCCTTTGCCTGATGTGTGGCACATAAAGATTTTTCTCCTACTGTGGGGAGTCTCTCTGTTCCTGTGGTGATTCCTTTTGCTGCGCAGAAGCTTTTTCATTTGATGTAATTCCATTGGTTTATTTCTGTTTTTCAAAAGAGACTGGCTTTGGGTCTGTGTGATGAATAGCCACACCCTTTTTAAGGACAAGGGTCACAAATTGAAACTTAAAACACTTGATGCAGAATGAATAACTAGAGTGGGTCTGGTGGCATATGACTTATGGGTATAAGTTTAACTCAAGTCTGAAGAAAGTACTTAACGAAACCTCAGTTCAGAGCTATATTAAAAAATTTGGGGGTATTAAAATTGAACAGTTTAAGGTTATATAATTATTTGCATTCAGCTTCAGTTACAATTTCTAATTGATCAAAGCCTGCCAGATTAGCACCTGGCAGCAGTCAGAAACACAACAGTGGCAGGCAGGTGGTTAAGATAATTAGGTTATTATGGAGTTGTTGTTTTTTTCTTGTTTTAAGTACCAGGTGGTCTAAACCCTAGGGTCACTTGGACTGCATTTGGCTTTAGGGTATCTTTGCTCATTCTGGAGTCCTTTTGAAGAAACTGCGAGTCATGACAGAATTTGTTAGTACTTGAGGATAGAGTGAATGAAGGACAAGCTCCAAACTGGTTTTGCTGTCACAAAAATCAAGGAAGAAAAAAATCCAGGATTCTGAGCTAAGAATTTAAGGAAAAGAAAAACTAGTGGCTGTTATTTCTGAGTTCTTGCTGTTCCAACTTACATTTTCTAACCTGTCTGAGAAGTGAAACCAAACGGCAGACCTGAAGTTTAAATTCAGGGACAATGTTGCCTAGTGGTCATGAACACCAGACTGGAAAACAGGTAGAGTTTTTCTTCTTGTTTGCTTTCTCACTTGGTGATCGGCTTCATTTTCCCCTAAATTTCATTCTTGCTAAGTGTGAAATTTCAGACAAATTGTGCAATTTACCATTAGGCCTCGGTTCCTTTGTATGCAAAATGGGAATGGAACATAGGGGAGTTGTGTCTGCTAAATAAGAGAAAGCATAAACAGGGGATAACACAATGTCACGTATTTACCTGCTTGACTATTAACCTGCTTTATGAGGTATCAGTAATGCTGTTCTCTTCCTTTTACAATAAGTCACAGTTTATGTGAGTTATGTGTCAGGGAAACCGTTCAGTTCTGTGCTAGCTTTTATATATGTGATTATTAACCTTGAGGTAGACAGTAACATCCCCATTTTATAAATGAAAAACTGAGACACATTTCTTTCCTGAGGTTTTTTAGCACTTATTTATTAATTTGCTCATTTATTGGATAGACTTAGAGAGAAGCTTAGATAGAAGGGGAACTAGGGAAAGAGAGAGAGAAATGCCTGTAGACCTGCTTCACCACTTGTGGAGTTTTCCCCCTGTAGATGGGGATCAGGGTCTTGAGTCAAGGTAACATATATTGTATACTCAGCCGAGGGTGCAACCGCCTGGTCCTTGCTTCCCTGTTTCCCTGAGGCTTGTATCTCTTTTTATTTAGTAAATGAAAGAACCAGTTAGGACTCACATATCTCTGTTTCATCACTGCTAACTGCTCAGCTTTCCTGACTTTATAAATCCTGGAGGAAGTAAATGTGCTTAGGGTCCCCACCCATACTAATGACTTTTACCTTGAGATGTTAGGTTATTCTAGCATCCCTATGTATTTAAAAAAATTATTAGTGATTTAATAATGATTAACAAGATTTTAAGATAACAGGTACAATCCAATACAGTTGCCACCACCATATCCCATATCCTCCATTGGAAAGTTCCCTATTCTTTATCCCTCTGGAAGTAGGGACCAAAATTCCTTATGGGGTGCAGAAGGTGGAAGATCTAGCTTCTGTAACTCCTTCTTCTCTGGTGATGAATGTTGGCAGGTTGATCCATACTCCCAGCTTATTTCTATCTTTCCCTAGTGGGATCTGGAGAGGTGAGGTTCCAGGATACATTGATGAGGTCGTCTGTCCATGGCCCATGTATTTTAATTCAAGTTGATACCAAAAGCAATCCGTATAATATGGGAAACATGTTCAGAGCACATTCAGAAGGAAACTGGGAAAATTAGTGTTTGTATTTATTTATCACATTTTATATTTTTATATATTACATGTATTTGTATTTATTACCCTTTCTCTACTTCTGTTTGCCGTCTTTGTGCTTTAAAACATGCTCTTGAGTATCTCATCAAAATTCACGCTGAGGACAATATGCAGTAGCAGGTAAGAGACTTTGATAGGTTTGTGATTTAAATCAGAAAGTAATTGCAGTAAGCTATTAGAAATAACTGCAGGGGATCAGGCAGTAGCACAGTGGGTTAAGTGAACATGGCTTAAAGTGCAAGGACCTGTGGAAGGATCCCGGTTCGAGCCTCCAGCTCCCCACCTGCAGGGGGGTCTCTTCGCAAGCAGTGAAGCAGGTCTGCAGGTCTTTCTCTCCCCCTCCTCTCTCAATTTTTCTCTGTCCTATCCAACAACAAAGACATCAATAATAACAATGATAATAATAACCACAATAATGATAAAAACAAGGGCAACAAAAGGGGAAAAAAAGGCTCAAGGACCAGTGGATTCATGGTGTAGGCATCGAGCTCCAGTAATAACCCTGGAGGCAAAAAAAGAAAGAAAGAAAGAAAGAAAGAAAGAAAGAAAGAAAGAAAGAAATAGCTGCTGTAAAGATGATCATTTTTCTATGAAAAATATCTGCTACACAAGCCTTCTCTAGAAACTTACTTTTCCCAATTACTCTAGAGGAGGGATATGTCTTTCTTGGAATGTACACTAACCAGAAAAAATACAGTTTGCTTCACTCAATAGAATTGACTAAGAAATCTTATGGTCTCATCTCCCAGGTTTTAAGTTTTCCATCTATTTTTGTTGTTGTTGTGATTGCTGCCGTCGTTGTTAGATAGGATAGAGAGAAATGGAGAGAGGAGGGGAAGACAGAGATGGGAGAGAAAGATAGACACCTGCAGACCTGCTTCACCGCTTGTGAAGTGACTCCCCTGCAGGTGGGGAGCCGGGGGTTCGTACCGGGATCCTTATGCCGGTCCTTGTGCTTTGCGCCATGTGTGCTTAACCCGCTGCGCTACCACCCAGCTGCCATTTTCCATCTATTTAGCCAAGTTAATAAAAGCTCCTATGTGTTCTTTTTGGTCACTTCCAAATAAAGCAGGCATTTGTTAGCTTGCCTCAAGTATCTCTAACTGAAAATTTTATTTTAGGACTGCATTTTAGTATAATCTTCTACTTGGTTGATGACATCACCTTTGGTTTTCTTACTAACAAAAACAAGACCCTTTGATTTGAATATCTTGACTCATGATCATGCATAATTGTATCTTTCTTTCTTGATTTCTTTGTTTCTTTTTTTTTTCCCCCTTGTCCACTGGGAGCTGCTATATGAGGTCTGAGAACTTTCATGGTTGGAGTCTTTTCTACTCTCAAATTCACCCTTTCAAGCTTATATTTAACAAGTCCCAGAGATCAATAGTCTGCTGTTAGAATCAGCTGAAATTAACATCTATGATGAGGCTTCACCCAACCTGCTCTGAAAAGCAACTAGCATATCACCGTTCAGTCAAATGGCTTTGCTAGATTTTGTTCTCTTGACAGCCTGAGATTGATAGGAAGTAGACTTCAGATTTCAGTCAGTGTTTTAACCTGGCATTTCCTGCAGAACTTGCTAAGCAATACTCCCAATTGTAAAGTGATTGTCCACTGTACTGCATGAGGCCCAGAATTTCATAGGAATTCCTACCTCTTCACAACTCTGCCATCATTGAGCACATGACAAGAGCAGTTAGTGTTGATTGCAATTTCAATGAGCATATAGTGCATAAATTTCTCATAAATATATAAATTTCTTTATTTTTTTATTATTTTTATTTATAAAATGGAAACATTGACAAGACCATAGGATAAGAGGAGTATATTTCCACTCATTGCCCACTCCTTGAGCTCCATATCCCATCCCCTCCCCTGATAGCTTTTCTATTCTTTATCTCTTTAGGAGTATGGACCCAGGGTCATTATGGGGTACAGAAAGTGGAAGGTTTGGTTTCCTCGCTGAACATGGGCATTGGCAGGTCGACCATACTTCCAACCTGCCTCTCTTCTTTGGGGCTCCAGGACACATTAGTGGGGTCATCTGTCCAGGGAAGTCTGGTTGGCATCATGTTAGCATCTGGAACCTGGTGGCTGAAAAAAGAGTTAACATATAGAGCCAAACAAATTGTTGACTAATCATGAACCTAAAGGCTGGAATAATGCAGATGAAGATTTGGGGGTCTCTGTTTTGGAAAAAAAGCTAGTAGGTCTGTTTTAGGTATATTCCAGAAGGCCCATGACTTTACTAGTTTTTTTTGTTTGTTTGTTTTGGTTTGGTTTTTGCCTCCAGGGTTATGGGTGGGGCTTGGCGCCTGCCTCCACTGCTCCTGGAGGCCATTTGTTTTCCCCTTTTGTTGCCCTTTTTTTTTTTTTTTTTAATCATTGTTGTGGTTATAATTATTGTCATTGATATCATTATTGTTGGATAGGACAGAGAGAAATGAAGAGGGGAAGACACAGAGGGGGAGAGAAAGACAGACACCTGGAGACCTACTTCACCACCTGTGAAGTGACACCTCCCCCCCTGCAGGTGGGGAGCTGAGGGCTTGGACTGGGATCCTTACTCTGGTCTTTATGCTTTGCACAGTGTGCGCTTAACCCGCCACGCTACTGCCCGACCTCAACTTTACTATTTTTTGTCTGAGCCTAACATCTAATATGCAGGTGGACCCAGGTTATTGTCTGGGGAGATGACTTTTTAATTTTATTTTTATTTATTTATTTACTTATTTGGGTAGAGACAGAAATCAAGAGGGGCTAGGGAGATAGAGAGAGACAGAGAGACACCTGTAGCACTGCTTCACCACTTATGAAGCTTTCCCCCTGCAGGTGGGGTCTGGGGGCTTGAACACAGGTCCTTGTGCACTATAACTTGTGCATTCAACCAGGTGCGCCATCACCCAGCCCCTCTGGGGAGATGTCTTCATTATTATTTTATAAGTGTAATTATTTATTAGAGACAAAGAGAAACTGAGAATGGAGGAGGAGGTAGAGAGGGAGTGAGACAGAAACAACTGTAGCTCTGCTTCACCACTTGTGAAGTTTTCCCCCTTAAAGTGGGGTCCAGGGGCTTGAACCCAGGTCTGTGTGCACTGTAATGTGTGTGCTTAACCAGGTGCACCACTGCCTGGTCCCAGCATATAATTTCTCTTTTTACTGAATCTGGCATGAGCACTTGATATGTATTGGCCATATTTTTGAAAGGTTAGATGGGTATGGGGATTCAACAACAACAACAACAAAAATCCTACTTCACAAAACCTTCAGTGTTAGTAAACTTTATGCTTTCTTTTCTCCTTTCTTTCTTTCTTTTTTTTTTTTTTTTCGTTGCCTCCTGGATTATCACTGAGCCTTGGTGCCTGCACTACAAATCCTTTACTCCGGGCAACTATTTTTTCCTTTTTTTTTTTCTCTCTCTCTCCTGTTTTACTCAATAGAACAGAGAGAAACTGAGAGGAGAGGGGGATATAGAAAGGAGAGAAAAAGAGAGACACCGAAGACCTACTTTACCCCCTGAAGCATCCCCCTTGCAGGTGGGGAGTAGGGCTTGAACCACGATCCTTGTGTGTGTCCTTGCACATAGTACTATGTGCTCTTAACTGGGTTCACCATGCCAGGCCCTCAACTTTATATTTTTTTCCACTGACTGGAAGGTGAGGCCATTGACTATCATAAATGCCTGTGTCATATGAAGAATACAGTATTAAATTATAGACTCATGCTTTGAGTCTATAATTTAAACATAAATTTGAGAAGAAGTTAGGAATTAGTAACCGAATTATTATTTTTGGTTTCTTTTCTACATCCCTCCCTCCCCTCCCCCCCAAAATGAAGCACTTCTGATTTAATGTAACTAAATCAATGTATGTTGTAGAGTCATAGGAATTATTGTCAAGACACAATAAGGCCTTTGTTATATGTGTGGTGAGCGGAGAATATTATAGTTTGGATGTGGGAGGATCTAGATCTTTCTTTACAATTATGCTCAATATACTGACTAGAGAGACCTCAGACATTGGGCAAGGGCATGACTTCTATTCAATCACTTACTCATTCAACAAGCGGTTACGGAGAGCCTCCTGTACTGCAAGCATTGTGTAGTTTGCTGGGTCAGAGATGAGAAAGGTATAAACTCTGGTATTAAGGGTTCGGTCTTATTTGAAGGGGCAAAAAGAAAATGGCAAGGAAGTCATATGACTAGAAGAAATCTAAGGTAGGACCAAATAGGTAGTAGTCCTAAGCTGGTGTTGGGAGAAATGTCTCCTGGAATTTTTTCTTCTTTTTGAAAATAAGACAGTTAGACTATAAGCATGTTAGAATTTCTTGAAATTTTCTCCTTGGAAAATTAAACTCTTTGTGGTATTAATATGTGATTATTAGAGGCAAATAACAGTACTTCTGTGGTCAAAGGACTTAAGGAAAAATTAACCTCTCTTTTCAATAATAGACACAGTTCATTTACAAAGTACAAGTGAAATACTCTGAAAAGCCTATTCAATCTTGGTGTGATTTTTTTTTTTTTTCCACCAGGGTTATCGCTCAGTTCTGGCACTACAAATTCACTGCTCCTGGCAGACATTTTTTCCCACTTTTTATTGGATAGAACAGAGAGAAATTGAGACAGGAGGCAGGGAAGATATAATAGGGGAGACAGTGATAGACACCTGCAAACCTGCTCCACTTCTTCTGAAGCCTACCCCCACAGGTGGAGAACCCGTTGTTCAAACCAGGATCCTTACATGGGTCTATGTGTGTTTAGACTGGTGTGCTACTGCCTGGCCCCCATACTTTTATTATAGTGAAGGAAACTGGGACTGACATAAATGAAGTATAGTCATGGTAACTACTTGTAGCCACCACTTAGGCATATCTAGAGCAGAGATCAACAAGCCACTTCAGTAATGAGTCATTAGTAAATATTTAGTATTTTTGTTTTTATTTTGTTTTGTTTTTGTTGTGTGTGTGTATGTGTGCCCTGAAGTCTCTGTCACAGCTATTTAACTCTAGAGTTGCAATGCAGAGCAGTCATAGACAATATGTAAATGGTGGCTATTGCAGTTTTCTGTGTTTAAAGAAACAACAGTGTTGGTTGGGTGCCAGGCAGTAGCGCAGTGAGTTAATTGCACAGTGGAAAGCACCAGGACTGGCATAAAGATCCTGGTTCCAGCCCCTGGCTCCCCACCTGCAGGGTGGGGGGATTCATTTCTTCACAAGAGGTGAAGCAAGTCTGCAGCTATCTTTCTCTCCCCCTCTCTGTCTTCCCCTCCTCTCTCCATTTCTCTCTGTCCTATCTGACAACAAAGGCAGGAAGCAACAAAAAAATAACAATGATAAACAACAAGGGCAACAAAAAGGGAAAAAATGGCCTCCAGAAGCAGTGGATTCCTAGTGCAGGCACTGAGCCCCAGTGATAACCCTGGAGGCAAAAAAAAAAAAAATTGTCCATTAGATCTAGCTAGTGGTTTGTAGTTTTCTCATTCAGTTATGAAGCATTATGTTTGGTACGCAGACTTCAGAGTGTATATTAAGCTTGATCACATGGGTAAATAAACCAGATCTGCCTTCTGACTAAGTTACTCAGCTACAAAATGTCTAAACTTCCCATTCCCCAGTTTTTGTTTCGATACTATGGGCAAAATGATACTAATCTCAGTGTGGTAAGGAGGAGAATGCAACTGTCTACAAATTTATGCTAGCTCCTAACAAGTTCTTGATACATTAACTTTTTGTTGTTGTTGTTGTTATTGTTGTTAGATTCTTAACTCTTTCCCCTATGGTCATATAGTCAATTATCTTATTTCAGAGGGTGAAGTTCTAGAAATTGATCATTTAATCAAAATCCACCTTCATACCTCAGGAGGATTGTAGTAAAAAAGCATTTATTGAATCTATGTAAATCCTGTGGTGATTTCTATGTGAGAAAATACATAAACTGCCAGGTAACTTTCATTCTACATCTTTATTTTATTTTTATTTTTTATTTTTTTTTTAATTTTTTATTTAAGAAAGGATTAGTGAACAAAAGCATAAGGTAGGAGGAGTACAACTCCACACAGTTCCCAACACCCAATCCCCATAACCCACCCCCTCCCATGGTAGCTTTCCCATTCTCTATCCCTCTGGGAGCATGGACCAGGGTTGTTGAGGGTTGCAGAAGGTAGAAGGTCTGGCTTCTGTAATTGCTTCCCCGCTGAACATGGGCGTTGACTGGTTGGTCCATACCCCCAGTCTGCCTCTCTCTTTCCCTAGTAGGGTGTGTCTCTGGGGAAGCTGAGCTCCAGGACACATTGGTGGGGTCTTCAATCCAGGGAAGCCTAGCCAGCATCCTGGTGGCATCTGGAACCCGAGTAATGAAGCTGAAGGGTTGTCATTCCACACGTGAAGTCTCTGGATACATTCTGAGGTGAGGCATGTTGAGGTAGCAATCGTAGCTTTGGTTAGGTGGTGGTCGGCGGATGCAATGTTATTTGGTTTGGATTGGGAGATGCATACGGGAAAGTGGGCCCTATCCAAGGGTTCCAGGACTGGGGGAAGTAGGGGCTCTATAGTGAAGATGTGAGGTTCCTGCTGTCTTAGGGTTCAAAAAGACAATCAATAGTTAATATTATCATCACATTATTTGTTAATTGGGTTAACTTTGAAAAGTCCCTTTGTTATGGTTTGCTGGACAGTACCCAGTATCTTGTATATAGCTGTGCTATTGGAAGCTTCTAATCTACTTGGTCTAGGCTTTTGAGAGAGTCCGCATATCAAATACATAGCCTATATATTAAAAAGATTCAGTTCATAGCAGCACAATTCATAATAGCTAAAACCTGGAAGCAACCCAGGTGCCCAACAACAGATGAGTGGCTGAGAAAGCTGTGGTATATATACACAATGGAATACTGTGCAGCTATCAAGAACAATGAACCCACCTTCTCTGACCCATCTTGGACAGAGCTAGAAGGAATTATGTTAAGTGAACTAAGTCAGAAAGATAAAGATGAGTATGGGATGATCCCACTCATCAACAGAAGCTGACTAAGAAGATCTGAAAGGGAAACTAAAAGCAGAACCTGATCAAATTGTAAGTAGGGCACCAAAGTAAAAACCCAGTGGTGAGGGGTAGACATGTAGCTTGCTGGGCCAGTGGGGGGTGGGAGTGGGCGGGAGGGATGGGTCACAGTCCTTTGGTGGTGGGAATGGTGTTTATGTACACTCCTAGCAAAATGTAGACATATAAATCAGTAGTTAATTAATATGAGAGGGGGAAATCAATTGTATGTCTCAAAGTTTCTCAAAAGACATTCTACATCTTTAAAAAACACCTGGTATTGAGGCCTGCAAGATAGCTTACTTGGTAGGGCTTCTGCTTTCCATGCACAGGACCCAGGTTCCAGTCTCTGGTATATCACACACGTGTGCTAGGGCACTGGGGAAAGTTTCAGTACAGAGGGGTGCCTCTTTCTTTCCCTCTCCCTTCCCCCTCCCCCTCTCCCTCCCCCTCCCCTCTCTCCTCTCCCTTCCTTCCCTTTCTTCCTCCCTCTCTCCCTCTCCTCTCTCCCTCCCCCTCCACTTCCCTCTCCCTCCCCTCCCCTTCTTCCTCCCCCTCTTCTTCCCCTTCTTCCTCCCCCTCTCCCCTCTCTCTGCCCTTCTCCCTCCCCCTCTCCCTCTCCCTCCCCTTTCCTTACCTACCCCCCTCCCCCTCCCCTCTCCTTCACCTCACCCCCTCCCCCTCCGCTTCCCCTCCCCTTCTCCTCCCTTCCTCTTCTACCTCCCCCTCTCCCCTCTCTCTCCATCTCTCCCTCCCCTTCCCCCTCTCCCTTCCCCCTGTACTTCCCCTTCCTCCTCCCCCTCCTTCTCCTTCCCCTCCCTTTTCCCCCACCTTCCTCCACCCCCTTTCCCAGAGTAAAAAAAAAAAAATTGACTGAGAGTGGTGTAGCCCTGAAAAGACAAACAGAACACAAAACACAAGGGTTCTTTTAATTGCTTTTGTTTGTAACACTCTTGTATTACAAACATACCTGGAATGTGATAATAATCTAAAGTCTATATAATCTAAATATATTTCTCTAGAATGCAAAAACAGCTCAATTGGTAGAGCATAGGACATGCATGCCAGCAGAGCCTGGCTCGATCTGTAATGTTGCAAATATTGGAGTGATGCTCTGGCATCTCTCTCTTTTATGTAAAACGATCTCTTGGGAAATACATTTTTAAAACTATTTTTCTAGTCATCCATTAGAAGCCTAGTAAACTATGTGTTTATCAGTCCGATGTAATGAAATTCTGAAAACACTCCAAGAGCATTACTTTGAGTCCAGGCAAAAAAATAAAAAAAAAGAAAACATAATATACTCTTGCCTCAATGATTATATTATCTGAAAAACTAAAGTGCTTTCTAGTGAGCATTGTGTCCAGACTCAGAATGAAGAATGACAAAAGTTTTAGATAAATTGGTTTGTGAAATATTTATGTGCACTTTAGTGGTACAGACAGGAGGTAATATGTTTTGTATTGAATAAACTTGAGACAGGAAAAAAAAAACCACATCACTAATGAGATTTTTTAAAGTCACTGTTAAATTCATGTTGGCAAAAGACAAATAGTTAAGACTTTTAATTTCTATAAACTTAACAGCTAGAGAACAAATAAAGCTTTATTCACTTAAATAAAAGTAGCTTTTCATTCAAGGACATAGAAATTTATTTTGCTTTCTGTGTAATCTTGTAAAGGACTGCTCTTGCCTATGTATTGATCAGCTTTTTCCAGATTGTTTAGTTATATTTTAATGAAGCACTGTTGATTGTGAGGGGAAAAAAAAAGAAAGAAAAAGAAACAGAATTAAAGGAGCTTGATCCATTGAACGGTGAGCTAGCAATCAACCATCTGAAAACCAAAGTTATCAGAATTTTCACAAATATTTTCTAATTTTTCACATCCATTATGCCTACAACATACCCATTTGTGACCAATGTAGTGAACACTTTGTTATAAAATATACTTTAGATCAAGCATCTAAAAATGAGTTAATAGAAATGTGATGAGGTAGGTTTTAGGCAGGGTGGGCTGAGCTATGATACGCTCTTTAGGTTAAGTATATTAAATGCATTTTTGACTTACCAATATTTTCAACTTAACTGGCTTCATCAGGGGGAAATGTGTATCACAACTGTCTTACCCCTTTGGTCACTGATGCCATCCCATACTGGATTAGTTAACGCCTGATGCCATCCCACACTGGATTAATTAACGCCTGCAGATTTTCTCTTTACTGAGCAATTCTCAATGTTTTCTCTATTTTAGTGCTCAGAACAACTAACATTAAGGGAAAGATGTCACCAAATAAAGTGAAACTATTTAACATGAGTAACTAGGTGATCTTTGATTCTATGATGGTGTATAGATGGTTTTCTCCCTAGGTAGATCACATAGTTCTGTCATCTGCTCTAAATGTGCATTAAAATGGTGCCTAGGAAAGTAGCTCACCTGGTAAAACATCAAACTACATGTCTGATATGAGTCTTGGTACCACAGTTAACAGTGCATGCTCTGACTTTCTCTCTCATGTGTGCTAAATAAAGCAACTAGTTTTTTTTTTTTTTTAAGACTATACATATTTGCACGTGGATAGAACCAGAAGGAAAAAAAAATCATAGTTATTCTGTGGCTATTTTGGGCACAGAAATGACAATGAAAAACCTAATATTGTCTTGTCTTTAAAACTATTCCTAAGAGATCTGAGTGATATGCCAAATTTAATTGTTAAGGCATGTTAAATACATTGTTGAAACATGGTTCAAGCACAATATTTGGATTAAGTAGACTGCTTGAAACCCAGTGAATTGTATGTTGAATAAAGCACTTTATCTATTATCTGAAAGATTGTGTGGATAAAGAATTGATGTCTTTATAAAAATGTTATTATATAAAACTTATTTTGAGACAAATATTTACAGACTTTAGAAAACATTTTTTATCTAGAAATTTTATTCCCTGTTTTACATATTTGGAGTTGGGTAGAGTTCCTTAATAATTTTAAAATGTTCTATTTATTAATTTTATTGATTGGATAGAGAAATAAATCTAGAGGGGAGAGGAAGAGAGAGGCACCTGCAGCACTGTTTCATCACTTGTGAAGCTTCCCGTCTGCAAATGAGGACCGGGAACATGAAGCTGGCTCTCTGTGCATTGTAACATATGTGCTCAACCAGATTCACCACTGAGCCCCCTGAACTCCTTAATATTCTGTAACATAAACCACAGTAGTGGTTGACATGTCAGAAGATGCCTCTAGAGTTTCTGTTATGAAACAGAGGTAAATAGCACAAGCTCCATATTTAAGGACTCAATAGAATTTATCATTTCACTGCAAGGGTTTCTATTAAAATACAGGGCCCACAATATTATGATAGCTGCATATTTTTCATTGATGCATGTTTATCTTTATTCACAACCTAAGAAATAGATTTTTGGATGTAAGAGAAGGAAAGTTCATTTCTTCTCAAATTGTTCTTCTCAAAGGCTATTAATGGTGCATGCTTGCTACTTTCCTTGATCCCTTCATTGTTCATTGTCTACCTTGAGAATTTTCTGGAAAATTCAGAAAATAAGAATATAAAATCCTAGCAGAGAGGGGCCAGGTGGTGGCATAGCTGGTTAAGCACACACGTTACAGTGCCTAAGGACCTGGGTTCAAGCCCCCGGTCTCCACCTGTAGGAGTAAAGCTTAATGAGCAGTGAAGTAGGGTTGAGGATATCTCTCTGTCTTTTTCCCTTTCTATCTCTCCTCCCATCTCAATTTCTCTCTATCTCTATGCAATAATAAATAAAAATAATAAAATAAAATCTTAGCAGATTACTAGGCAATAGTAAGTAATACTTCATAAGTTATAGGTATGATTTAAAAAAATAATTATCTATATTTATTTATTCATTGGATAAAAACATCTAGAAATCAAGAGAGAATGGGCAGATAGAGAGGGAGAAAGAAAGAGAGACACCTGTAGCACTGTTTAACCTCTCATGAAGATTTCCCCCTGCAGGTGGGGACTAGGGTCTCAAACCTAGGTCCTTGCACATTGTAACATGTGTGTTCAAGCAGGTGAGTTACCACTCAGCCTCTAGGTACGATTTTTGTTTGTGGTGTTGTAACCTCCCCATTTTTTGTGTATTTTAAGCATATCATCTGCAGTGGTTGACGAGCATATTACTCTGACTCAAGGGATCAGTTGCTTCTTTTCAACCATTCATCTGCCACTTTCCTGAGCCATTTGACACCATTTACAGATTAAGCTCTGGAATCTTGAGTAAGTTAACTGGCTCAGTTTCCTCATATGTGATGTGGAGGTTAGTAACAATATCAACTCTTATAGTCACTGGGAAAATCAAGATGATCTCATCAAAAACTAAGTGCTGAGATCGTGTTAACTATAATTATTATCAATGTTTAAGTGATTTTAGTAGTATTCAAATTATCTCTAAAATTTTATTCACCTGTGTGCTTTTAATTTCTTTGCTCATACTTGTTGCCTTAGGATGGCTTCTCATGTTAATCAACAATAATGTGACTCTACTCACAACCTCTTTATACAACTGAATTCTTTATTCTTTCACCAAATCCAGGCCCAATTTTTTTCTTTTCTAATTGTTGCATAAATTTCAACTAGCTTTCAAAATGTGAAAACTTCCTGTAAAGTATAGAAAATATATCACTTCACACTTGAGAGAGTGAACTGCATCAAAAAGAAGCCAAAGACATGTATTGGTGAGGGTCTGGAGAAAAAGAAACTTAGGTGGGAGTATAAATTAGTCCAGCTTTTATGAAAAACAGTATAGAAGTATAGTATAGTATAGTATAGTATAGTATAGTATAGTATAGTATAGTATAGTGTAGTGTAGTGTAGTGTAGTGTAGTATAGTATAGTATAGTATAGTAGTATAGAAAGCCAGGGGAAGATAACATAATGGTTATGCAAAGAGACTCTCATGCCAGAGGCTTCAAAGCCATAGGTTCAATCCCCTGTACTGTTATAAGCCAGAGCCAAGCAGTGTTCTGGTAAAAAAAAAAAAAAAAAAAAGAAAGAAAGAAAGAAAAGGAAAGAAAAGAAAACCATGCCTATGATCTAGCAATTCCACTCCTGGATAACTGTGCAAAAATGCACAAAACTTACACAAAAAGATGTATGTATCCCTGTTCATTGCAGCATTACATACATCATCCGGAAATTAAAATCAGTCCAAGTACCCAGTGACAATGGGTGAAATAAGAAAGTATGGGTTATATACTCAACCATGATAAAAGGAATATCTTGCTCACAACAACAGCACAGATGGAACTAGAAAGGATTATGCTAAATGAAATAGGGTGATCTCGCTTACATGTGGCATGTAGAGAAACAGCACAAAGAGATAAAATTAAAGGGAAACGAACTTAGAGTTTGCAGAACTGAGTTCACCAAAAAAAGAAGCAGAAGGGAATGAAAAGGTTGAATGAGAAGCCAGCACATTTTGATGGCGATTACTAGGACTTCGGTGGTAGATAAAGTACGGTAACATACATCAGGAAGAAGTATGAAATAATGCCCCTAAAACATAGTCTGATATACCAATATAACTTCAATAAAAATTGGAAAGTTGAAGAAAAAATGAAGTGAGATAGAATCTTACATCTAGGTCCTGTTCTGCCTTCATCTGATAGCATAGGGGTATCTTCTAAGAAAATACATTTTAATTAGTGATTTCAAGGTCCTTCTACAAATACATGGTAGGAAACCAAAATAACAGAGTTAGGAATAGAGACATGGTTTTAAATTCTTAATATTCTACTGGTGTACTTAAAATAGGTATTTTGGTATTTCTTCTAATTAGCTAGCTCTGCAGTGGAGTCCATGTATTTATATTTAGGACAGGGGGTCAGGCGGTAGCGCAGTAGGTTAAGTGCACATGGCATATTTATATTTAAAAGTTATCCAAGACCTTTGCTCTAGCCATTTGCCGCACTTAATTTGCTGTAAAACATTCGGGTTAAATACCCAAGACTGGATAATTTATAAACAATAGTTTATTTATTTTTCACAGTTCTGAAGGGTGGGACTCATATCCAGTTGGCAACAGGTTTGGAGGAAGGTGAAAGAATATACCTTTATCGTCACATGTCAGAGGGGATCCATTCAGAGCATCATTCATAAAAACACTAGGCTCACTTATAGGTTTGCCCTTATGACTACAGCACATCTATAAGATCTGCCTTCTAGTACCATCATCTGTGACTATTAGGATTTCAGAATATACATTTCAGGGGATACTAAGCTTCACATGGTAGTATGATTATATATTAACTAAAATGAAATAAACTTAAATTTCATTTCACTACATTATACACATTTTAACTGTTCAATAACCACCTTTGATTAATGACATAATTTTCTCATGGCAAAATTTTTTTCTTTATAAATTATGCTGCTGTGGACACAGGTATACACAGATCTTTTAGGATGAGTGTGTTTGGTTTCTTTTTTTTTATTTATTTATAAAAAGGAAACACTGACAAAAATCCATAGGATAAGAGGGGTACAACTCCACACAATTCCCACCACCAGAACTCGTATCCCATCCCCTCCCCTGATAGCTTTCCTATTCTTTATCCCTCTGGGAATATGGACCCGGGGTCATTATGCGGTACAAAAGGTGGAAGGTCTGGCTTCTGTAATCGCTTCCCTGCTGAACATGGGCATTGGCAGGTTGATCCATACTCCCTGCCTGCCTCTCTCTTTCCCTAGTGGGGAAGGGCTCTGGGGAAGTGGGGCTCCAGGACACATTAGTGGGGTTGTCTGCCCAGGGAAGTCCAGTTGGCATCATGTTAGCATCTGGAACCTAGTGGCTGAAAGAAGAGTTAACATATAAATCCAAACAAACTGTTGACTAATCATGAACCTAAAGGCTGGAATATTACAGATGAAGATTTGGAGGTCTCCGTTGTGTAGATAGTAGGTTTATTTTAGTTATATTCCAAAAGGCCCATGACTATACTAGTTTTTTTTTTTCCCTGAGCCTGACATCTGATATACAGGTGGATCCAAGTTATTGTCTGGGGAGATGATATCATGGCTGGAAAAAGGACCAGAAATCTGGATCAGGGAAGAGAGTAGCGTATAAATAAATATTATTGATTGTAAACCCCATTGATTTGATCTGATGTGGAGCTCATATTCTTAAGACATATAACCAGGAGATGAATTACTGGGTCACAGGATAGGTCCATTTCTAGCTTTATGAGAGTTCTCTAGACTCCTCTCCACATGGGGTTAGGCCAATTTATATTCCCACCAGCAGTGCAGGTGGGTTCCTTTACCCTCAGAAGCCTTTTCGGCATTTGTTGTAACTATTCTTTTTGATATAGGACATTCTCACAGGAGTGAAATGGTATCTCATTGTCTATATTTCTCTGACAAGAAGTGACTTGGAGCATCTTTTCATATGTCTTTTAGATCTCTTCTTTGGTTAATATTCTGCTCATATTATATCTTTCCCCCCCCCACTTTTGGATGGGGTTCTTTTTTTTTTTTGCTGCTGGGTTTGGTGAGTTGTTTATATTATGGTTTGGTTATTAGTCTTTTGTCCAATATATGGCATATAAAGAGTTTTTTTTTCTGTGAAGAAGCTTTCCAGTTTCATGTAGTCCATTTTTTTCCCCTTACAATTGGACTTGAGTCACTGAATTTGCCTATAAGACTTAGATGGTATTCTACCAATATTTTCCTCTAAGTACTTGACAGTTTTTAGTCTAACATCCAAGTCCATAATCAATTTGGAATTTACTTTTGTGTGTGGTGAAGTATAGTGGTTCAGTTTCATTCTTCTGCATATTTCAACCCAATTTTCCCAGAACCATTTGTTGAAGAGACTCTCCTTTCTCCATTTAATTTTTTGGGCACTCTTGACAAAAAAAAAAAAAAATAGATGCCCATAGGTATGGGGAGTTATTTCTGGGATCTCAGTTTTTTTCTACTGGTCAGTATGTCTATTTTTGTTCCAATACCAGGCAGATTTGATTACAGTGGCCCTATAATACTGCTTCAGACTTGGGAGTGTGATGCCTCCACTTCTGTCCCTTTTTCCATATTACTTTGGGCATGCTAGGTATTTTCTGGTTTCAGATAACCTTTTGTAGGTTTTCTTCTATTCAGTTAAAAAATTGGGTGGGACCTTTATGGGGATTCCATTAAAGTATTATGTAGGTCTAAGTAGAATATTTATTTTGATGATGTTGATTCCTGTAATCCATGAACATGGGATAGCTTTCACTTTTTTGTATTTTTCTGTTTCCTGAATAGTGACTCATAATTTTCAGTATACAATTCTTTCACACTTTCTATTGTTTTATCCCTAGATACAGTATCATTTTTGCTTGCTTAGTGAATGGGACTGATTTATGGATATCTTCTTCTTCTGACTTACTTAGTGTTCACATATAGGGATGCCCACTGACTTTTGTATATTAATTTCATAGCTTGAAGTCTTACTATATTGCTTGATAATTTTTAGGATCTTCCTGCTGGACACGTCAGATTTTTCTATGTATGCTATCATATCATCTACAAATACTGATAGTTTAATTTCTTCTCTTCCAATCAGTATCCCTTTAATTCTTTTCTCTCGTCTAATTGCTATGGCAAGAACTTCCAACGTTATGTTGACTAGTAACAGTGATGGTGATAGTGGGTGGCCCTGCATTATATGATCAAAGTGGGAGTACTTTCAGTTTCTCATCGTTGAGTATGATGTTCTATCTAGGTTTGTTGTATATGGACTACACTGTCTTAAGGAATTTTCCATCTACTCCCATTTTTTGTAGTGTTTTGATCATGTTGGATTTAATCAAAGGCATTTACTGAGATAACCGTGTGGTTTTTGGTCTTTCTTTTATGGATGTATGGGTCACATTTATTGAGTTATGTATAATGTGCCACATCTTACATCTCTGGGATAAATCCTAACTGGTTTTGATGTTTAATTTTTTAATATATTGCTATATCTGGCTGGTTAGAAGTTTGTTCAATACCTTACCATCTATGTTCATCAGAGATATTGGTCTGCTGTTTTCTTTTTTTTGTTGTGTCTGTGTCTGCTTTTGGTACCAGGGTGATGTTGACTAAATAGAAGGTAGAAGGGAGTATTTCTGTGTCTTAATATTTTGGAAGAACTTAAAAGTATGGATATTAGTTCTTCCTTGAGGGTTTTGTATAATTCATTAGACAATGCATTTTCATTATACATTAAGATATATAAAAATTGAGTCAGAGTCATGAGAACTTGTTAGTAGTTTCATGATGGTATAACTTGAAGCATATTTACTTATATACTGAATATTGGCAAAAAGAAATGACTATAGCAGAAGGTATACTGCAGTGGCCAATTTACAGAATCAACTTATGTTCTCCACATCTCTGTGGCATACATTATTTCTTTCAAATTGCACTGAGTTCATGAGTTGGCACTGATTTCCTATTTCATAATAACTCAAGGACATCCAGCTGTTTGAAGGTCATTCAATTAGAAAATAATTAGCCAAGGTACAGTTCTTTTCTGTTTCTAAGGTCAATATTTACTCTTCTACTTCATCAAAGGGTAAAAGTTTAATATCTTATGTGGCTATTAAGCTGGTTTAATATCTGATTGAGTTGTTGATATCCTTTGAGCCTGTTAATCACTCTGGGAAAGTGTGTTAAATGGTAAGATAACCCTGTAGCCCTTCAAACAAAGCTTAAACCGTTTATTTTATTGAGTTCCCCGGCCTGGATCAACTATTTTGTATTGTGTTCTCATAGTCCTCTTATCACTAGTATTACATAATCCACTCTGGGTTGAAATTACTTTATGTGTAAGTCATAATTGCTTGATATTCTAAGACATTCTGGGTGGCTGACACTGAATTTTCATTACCAGACTATCCCCAAAACCTGGTTTATGTTGAATTGTAAGTACATTCTGATAGGTGAGCTAATTAAATAGACTTTATTTTTTGCTAATAGACAAGAAGATCTACTAAAATGATGGGAATGATCATGGAAGCAGTGCCAAATATGATAAGAGGCACTGTTTATTAACCTTTTTCTAGAACAACCTGGGCAAAAAGAGACCAAATCTGACTTGGATCTATATAGCTCAAGTGCTTATAACCCCTCTAAATCTCCTGTCCTTATATCTTGATTTTCTCATTTATGCAAAACTCTTGTTTCTGCTGACCACTGGTAAAATGCTTTGGTTTATGTTTCTGAGTGTTATTTTTATTTTATTTTTTATTTTTTAACAGCTGTGCTAAACTTAGGAATGAAGCACTTCAGCCTCAGCATCATTAAAATAGTATCCTATTGCAGTTCTGCAATTCACTGCTGAGTCAGCACCTCCATTATGAACTCTATTTTCTAAGGTTTCTAATTTAGCCATAAAAATTCTCTCAGTAGATACTTGTCATAGAAGTTTTTTTTTTCTGGTGAATGATATTATTATTTTTTTCAAGCAGAATCTCAAAAAAAATGCTGTTTAATGTATGTGGAGTATTGTAGAATTTATGCACATTCAAGTATGTAATTCTGAGAAAGGCCTTTAAGTCATTATAACTTATGTTATTTCCCCATTGTTAACATTTTATCAAGAAAGTATCATATAGTAAGTTTTGAATAGATCCTTTTCTTTTTTTTTTTTTTTTCCTCCTCCAGGGTTATTGCTGTGCTTGGTGCCTGCACCATGAATCCACCGCTCCTGGAGGCCATTTTTTCCCCTTTTTGTTGCCCTAGTTGTTGCAGCCTCGTTGCGGTTATTATTGCCATTGTTGACTTTGCTTTGTTGTTGGATAGGACAGAGAGAAATGGAGAGAGGAGGGGAAGACAGAGAGAGAGGGGAGAGAAAGATAGACACCTGCAGACCTGCTTCAACACCCGTGAAGCGACTCCTCTGCAGGTGGGGAGCCCGGGGGCTCGAACCGGGATCCTTACGCCCGCCGGGTCCCTGCGCTTTGCGCCAAGTGCGCTTAACCCACTGCGCCACCGCCCGACTCCCGAATAGATCCTTTTCTACTTTACTCATGGGTAGTTGCAAGATTGTATATTGCACTGAGTACTCTGCTTTTGTTTTGTCTATTGTGTTGAGTACTCTGTTTTTGTTTTGTTTTGTTTTTAATTAGAGACAGACAGAAATTCAGGGTGAATGGATAGAGAGTGAAAGAGACAGAGAGACCTTTGCAGCCGTGCATTACCACTCATGAAGCTTTCCCCTGCAGGTGGGGACCAGAGGCTTAAGCCTGGGTCCTTATGTACTGTAATGTGTGTGCTTAACCAGGTGTGTCATCACCTGGCCCTCAGTTTTTTTTTTTTTTTTTTAACAAATACACTATATATTTTTTTTATCACTAGAAGTTCAGTGCGCTATCCATTGCATGACAGAGCCTATATTTATTTTTAACAACAGAGAGAAAGATACATAGAGAGTTACCAGAGCGCTGCTTAGCTCTGGCTTATCATGGTACAGGGAGTTAAACCTGGGGCACTGGAGCCTCAGGCATGAAAGTCTTCTGCATAACCATTAGGCTATCTCCCCAGCCTGAATATTCTCAGTTTTAATGGACTCAACAAATCCTCATCTCAGCAGGTTCTTTGTTCATAACATGTTTTTTTCTTCTCCTGTCTAACTTCATTAACTCTTATTCAATTTTTTTTCTTCACACTTCTATCTGGTATAGTCATTTTCTCTGCAATACATCTGTGTGGTAGGGGATGGTGAATGTAAGACATATCCACATAGGGAAATGGAACAAATATTTAGTGTTTATGTTCACTTCTCAGAAATTTACATATGCTTACCAATTTGTAAATAGTCTATGATCTATTTTACCTGAAATTCTGCTTTTTTCACCCATCTGAAATATGATAAAGCTTGCTGTAAGTCCTTTGTAGATTTTCTCAGATATTTCATTTTAGGGATATATTTTGTCCTCCAAACTTCAAACAAATGTTTAAAACTGATGATTTTAATGCTGCTCAGTATAGGCTACTGTTTTGTAGTATTAGGATTCCCTTCCTTTCATATAGTAACTAAACAAGCTGGGGCTGGTCATGGGCAATTTCCTCTTCTGTTTTTTTTTAAATTTATTTTTATTTATAAAATGGACCATAGGATAAGAGGGTTATAACTCCACACAATTCCCATCACCAGAACTCGGTATCCCATCTCCTCCCCTTCCTATTCATTATCCCTCTGGGAGTATGAACCCAGGGTCATTAAGGGGTGCAGAAGGTGGAAGGTCTGGCTTCTGTAATTGCTTCCCCACTGAATATGGTTGTTGACAGGTTGATCCATACTCCCTGTCTGTCTCTTTCCCTAATGGGACAGGGCTCTGAGGAAGTGGAGCTCCAGGACACATTGGTGGGGTCCTCTGCCCAGGGAAGTCTAGTTGACATCATGGTAGTGTCTGGAACCTGGTGGCTGAAAAAACAGTAAAGCCAAACAAATTGTCGACTAATCATGAACCTAAAGTCAAGAATTGCATATGCAGATTTCGGGTTTCCATTTTGGAAAGAGCTAGTATGTCTATTTTAGTTATATTCCAAGAGGCCCATGACTTTACTAGTTTTTGCAAGAGCCTGACATCTGATATGCAGTTGGACCCAAGTTATTCATTGGGGAGATGATGATGTCCAGAGACATCAGGTTTGGAATGTCAACCTTTCAGCCTCATTACTCAGGTGAGACCTTTCCTTTCTCATAGAACTCCCTGATAACATTTTGGGTGGTTCACTTCCTAACAAAGCCCTAAGACCTAGATATAGACCAGCTCACATGTAAAATTAAGGCAAAATATATACCTGAAAGCAAAAGTGCACAATAGTTTTCAGTGAGTCAATAAATGAAGCAAGCAAGTAGAAAGACCTAAAAAGACACCATAAGGTACCTAATGAAATAGTTTCTACTTAGACCTAGATACCCTCCTCACCTACTTCCTATTACACATCTCTCAGTCACTCCAAAGCTAACCTTACCAAAGTAGGGACTACAAAAGTTGAATAAGGGCAAGAGACTGGCATACTTTAATGATGACTCTTTAGTCACTACCAGGCCACCCCATCATCTGGGGCCCTAGCTGGGCAGTCGTGGGATTTCCACACAGACATGATGAGCCTAGACTTCGAATAGATCCCTCTCTCCACTATCACTGGTCATCTCCATCAGGAACAGCATAATGGAGCCTTTTGTGGATCTCCATAGGACCTTGCCCTCAATGCAGATCAACAATGGTAGAGAATGTCCCATCCATTCTATCTACCACCTCAGAAAGATGGGCCCTGAAATTGGTGCAACTTGGAACGTTCCTACTCATGACCACAGAATGTGAATTTGGACCTACAGGGATGCAGAGGTCACATAGGCTCATTTGCTGAATATGGGTCCAAGATCAAATTGATGGGGTTTACAGTCAACAATATTTATATATTTTCCCCATATTTGGGAGCTACTCTCTTCCCTGGTGCAGCTTTCTAGCCCTTTTCCCAGCAATTTCCTTTTCTATGCTTGCTCCTAGATAAAACTCAGACTATAGTAAGTAGCCCAAAAGATTATTGGAAAATAGGTGGATAACTCAGAAGTCCATCCTGTTTTGTACAAGGAAAACTTTTGACTAGTGGAATTTTAGAATTTTGCCTTCTCTCTGATACTCTGAAAAAACCAGTGCTCCTGACAATGAAGATCACTGTATATATTTCTATATATTTGTAGAAATCCCTATGGCATAAGGTGGGAGCTCCAGCACTCCTTTCTGTCACTAGCACAACTTCTTTGTCAGCAAGGAGATTTTCCACCACATAGTTCTAGATCCAACTGAAGCCCTGTATTTAGAGAACAACTGTTTAGGGTAACACTTTGATCTTAAGCTGTCTCTGCATAGAAAATAGTCTAACTCATCCAAACAAGTTCTGAATATAAAGTGCATGAAAGTAGTTAAGAGAATAAGCTTAGATTACTTATTTTTTTCCAGAGCATCTACTTTATGTCGTGAGCTTGACTCTGCTCTGCAGTTACAAAAGTTAAAGAAGATGCAGTGGTCTTGGTCTTTATCGTCAAATTGCTCACAGTCTGCTTGGAAAGACTGATATATGATTGTTTAGAAATTTTATTATTAAAACAAAGACTTACTTTATAGACATTTCTTACTTGATTTCTATATTCTGTATTCTATCATAGGCTATAAGATCACAGTAAATAAAACAGGCAAAACTCTTCTTGTCTGCCTTTTAAAAACGATAGGCATTCTACTAGCATTTAGGTTTGGACAAAAAATAGTCTTGTATTGGCCATTATTCTATCCCCAGTACCTAGTACAGTGTCAGTAACATAATAGGCATTCATTCACTATTTTAGAAACTTCAATAAAGTAACTATGAACCAAGGGATATAGAATTTCAAGGAGAAAATACTCACATGGCAAGGTGATCCCAAAGGACTGTCAGTAGTATTGTTTATTCTGTCTATAGAAATGAGAGATGTTTTGTCTAGTCTCAAATTGTTAGAGGAAGTGGAGTATTTAAATAGGGAGCAACAGTGCCAGTTAGGGGAATGAAAATCAAGAAAAGGCAGATATTAATGATTATAATGTATTCTAGATCCTGAAATTTAGTGTTCATTAAGCTGAGATGGGTTAAGTGGGTTGGCATTGGATTGTGAAGGTCTTATTTTCCAAGAAAAAATATTTTAGTGTTCATATATAAAAATATTTTTTTTTCCGTTTTTGTTGCCCTTGTTATTTTAACATTGTTGTGGTTATTGATGTCGTTGTTGGGTAGGACAGAGAGAAATGGAGAGAGGAAGGGAAGACAGAGAGGGGGAGAGAAAGATAGACACCTGCAGACCTGCTTCAACGCTTGTGGAGTGACTCCCCTACAGGTAGGGAGCCAGGGATCAAACTGGGATCCTTATGCTGGTCCTTGTGCTTAACCCAGTGAACCACCACCAGACTCCCAATATTTTAATTTTCTTTTTTTTTTTTTTTTTAAATTTTTTTTTTAATATTTATTTTATTTTATTTATTCCCTTTTGTTGCCCTTGCTATTTTTCTTGTTGTAGTTATTATTGTTGTTGTCGTTGTTGGATAGGACAGAGAGAAATGGACAGAGAAGGGGAAGACAGAGAGGGGGAGAGAAAGACAGACACCTGCAGACCTGCTTCACCGCCTGTGAAGCGACTCCCCTGCAGGTGGGGAGCCGGGGTTCGAACCGGGATCCTTATGCCGGTCCTTGTGCTTTGCGCCACCTGCGCTTAACCCGCTGCGCTACAGCCCGACTCCCAATATTTTAATTTTCTATAAACACTTGAGACAACTAAAAATATTTTCAAATGTGGTTTTAGGGCATGAACACAGTTCCATGCATATGTGTAAGTGCTGAGCCACCTCCCAGGCAAGTTTCAAACTTACTTTAAAATTTATCTTTTTTTAAATATTCACTTATTGGCCAGGTGGTGGCACACCTGGTTGAGTACACATGTTACAGTGCACAAGGACCCAGGTTCGAGTCCCTGGCCCCCACCTGCAGGGGGTAAGTTTCACAAGTGGTGACGCAGTGCTGCCGGTATCTCTCTGTCTCTCTGTCTCTCTACTACCCCCCTTCCTTCTCAATTTCTGCCTGTCTCTATCCAGCAAATAAAGATAAAAAATATTCACTTATTTTTATCTTCTTTATTTGGTAGGACAGAAATAAACTGAGAGGGAAAAAAGAGGGAGAGAGAAAGAGACACCTGTTTCACTGCTTGTGAAGCTTCCCCCTTGTAGGTGGGGACTAGAGGCTTGAACCTGGGTCCTTGTTCTTGGTGACATGTGCTTCTTCATTTCTTCATCCAGGTGCACCACTACCCAGTCCTCAGTTCACCTGTACAATTTTAACAGCAGTGATAATAGTGCTGGTGGCTGGGAGTGGAGAGTTGTGGGAGCATACAACAAAAACCATCTGTGAAGTTTGCTTTATATTGCCCTATTTGTTCTCAGGGGGTATGTATGTAGTCGTTGCACTCATCAACTGAGCCATTCCCCAGATGCCTGGTTTCTAAAGATTTTAAAAAATATTTTTATTACTATTTTTTATAGCCACCATGATTTTCCCTGGGCCTCAGTCTTTGAATAACAAATCCACTGCTCTTGGTCACCATTTTGTCCTTTTTAATTTGATGGACACAGAGAAATTGAGACTGGAGGGGGACACAGAGGGAGAGAGAAAGAAAGACACCTGTTACATTGTTTCATCCCTTGGGAAGCTTCCTTTGAAGGTGGGGACCAGGGTCCTTGCACATGGTAACATGTACATTAAATTGGTTATGCCACCCACCATCCCAAATAAAGATTTTAAGCAAAGTGGATTTTGAATCCATCTGTATTCCATGAGTCCTTTTCTCCTCCACCACTTTTTGGTGATGCTTTTTCCTCTTCTTATTAGTATATTTTCTCCCTCATCCATCAGTCAGAGAGCCCACCATGAATTTGAGGCTTCTCTAGACCAGTCTTCTTCTTCTTTTTTTTTATGAGCAAATTTAAATCTTGGTATTTATTTAAACAACTCACCTGTTTGAGACCTCTAGCAAGGTAAATCTACATTTCTGGAGCAACTTAAAAGGGTTGCATGGCAGAGCAGGTGAGGGGTCAGCTACTAACAATCAGTAAAATAAAGACAACTTGCCGAGTCTGCCTCCACACATTAAACATTAACTGTGTGCAATAGGGAGCAAAGCCTGTCACACTCCTCCCTTTCAGAGATCATGACAGGAGAAAGCACTCCTCCCTGGAGGAGGAGAAGGAACATTTTTATACAGAGGTGCCAATGTAATCATCAGAGGGAAGTTCTCATATAAAATGGAGAGCAGAACTCTCCGGAAAAGGCTGTAGGTTTACTTTCCTCTTTGTGAGCCGTGTGTTTCCCTTATAGGCTTGTATAAAGGCCAGGGGAAGTAGGTCTACTATGAAAGCATACACAGAGTAGACATGCAGTAAATATCTTATGAATGATAAATAAGATCAAGGATATATATTGGTCACCTCTGGCAATGCCTCAGCAACAAGACTATTCTTAATATAATTTGTGGAGTTTTTTTTATTATTATTCCTTATAGATACTGCGTTTTTGGTCTTTAGTGCTATCCAGAACAGCAGTACTCTGATTCTTAAATGTCTGCTTCAGAATTATGCTGGAGAAGTTAAAAATTGAAGTAATGCTCCCAGATGCAAGGGGGAAGCTTCATAAGCAGTGAAACAAGTGTTAAGTGTGCCATTTCTTTCCATTTCTGCTTCTTCCTCCCCTCCTAATTTCTCTTTGTTCTATATAAGTAAAAAAAAGGGAAAAAATTGAATTAGGGACCCTAGAATCTGCATTTTAATAAGAGTACTTAAATATTCTTATAATTCTTTTTGAAAACCACCATATGAAAAAATACCTCAAATAAGCTGTTTCCTCATAAAATTCTAGAAGACTAAAAGCAAATGTAAACCTATATATCTAGATAAGCATTTTTTCTTTTTTAAAAAGTGTATATCATTTAAAAATGTATTGAGGGATTAATGGTTTACAGCCAACAATAAGTATAGTTGTGGGTACATGTGTAAAATTGTTCAGTTTTCTGAAAAACACTCTAACATCCCCCTTCCACCTAGGTCCCCCTCCACCATTGTGCACCAGGACCTGAAAGCCCACCACCACCTAGAATCCATTACTTTTGTTCAGTGCACCAAACCAAGTTCAGGTTTTGCTTTGTATTTCCCCTTCTACCCTTATTTCTCTACTTCTGTCTACCTATGAGCGAGATTAACCCATACTCATCTGACTGTTTCTGGTTTATTTCACTTAACATGATTCCTTCAAGCTCCATCCAAGATAAGGTGAAGAAGGTGGATTCATCATTATTAAAAGCTGAGTAGTATTCCTTTGTGGATATCACAACTTTCTCAACCACCCATCTGTTGTTGAACACCTGGGCTTCTTCCAGGTTAATTTCTTAAGAAACTTCAGTTTCTTACTTGGAGGTTGGTACAAATTCAATATCAATGTTTTTGTGTGTAGGACAGAGTTCTCTACTTGTTCAGTTTATTGCAACTTTCCTGATTCTTAGGGATAACTGATTACTATTGTGAATCAAGGAAAATGGATATTTTTATAAACTAATATGCTTTATTTCATATACTAAGGAATATAGGCAGGTTTTCTTTTGTTCAACAGCAAGTAGAGGACAACTTTGGTTCTGTTCCTCTATACCTGGTGACATTGGTGGTAAATATAGGGTCCTTCAGTTTCAGAATTTGATGAATTAAATGTATATCTATGAATAAAGTTCTACAGACTTAACATTACACTGAATAAATAAATAATATACTGTAATTTTAGAATGCTCTGGTAGATAATTTAGTCCCTACACAGCAATGTCTCATAGTATACAATATGTCAGAATTCAAAGCAAGAAGCTAGGTGCTATAAAACTTGACATTCTGGAAAGATTGATATCTCGGAGACTGATTGATTATATTGTATCTGACTAAATTTTACTCCCATGTGAAAGCACTAAAATTCAGAAGATACTGTTCTTCAGGCATTGGAGACAGATTATAATTGTACTCCATAAATTCTGGATACTCTCAAAGGGTTAAAGACTAGGAAAGCTATCAAGGGAGGGGATGGGATACAGAGTTATGCTGGTGGGAATTGTGTGGAGTTGTACCCCTCTTTTCCTATGGTTTTGTTAATGTTTCCTTTTTATAAATAAATTTAAAAAAAAAACCTAAAAAAGAAAAATAGATTATTCCTAATGATTTTTGAAGATGCCTTGCCAGCAATGATGTTAAAATTCTTTCTGTAATGCCCATAGTTCATGGAGTCTAAATATACTTCTACTAAAATAATTGAAATAACATTTACCTGTTAATGTGAAAAGGACTACTAATAAGTAGACAGACATTTTCTTAGTTCTCACTTGTATAAGGCTTTCCTTGAGTCCAAAGCCCTTTTAAAGAAGCCACTTGCAAAAATTCTCTGCATTTTCTTAATTCCCAGTGTATATAGTCTTTTATTTACAACACATCCATTACATGTAGTTATTTTATTGTTATTGTAATACATATGCTTTCCTTTGTAATAGATTTCCAAAGAACAGGTGTGGGTCATATTTATAACGCTGCAGAAAGTATTAAGTATATACTCTAGTGTAAGTCTTCAGTATGTCCACAAATGATTTGTACCTTCTTGTATTTGTACCCTTTCCACATTGAATTTAATTTTATGTACCAATAGGTTGTGTCCAGTGAGGTGATATGAGGCTTCCACAGTTAGGTCATAAAGAACACTAGAGTTTCTTATTCTCTTTTAATCACTCACCCTGGGGAAACTATCTGTCATATTATGATGACATCTAAAATTATCCTTTGATGATTCTCATCAAAGAGAGATATCCATAGGAAGAAGAACTGAAGCCCCAAATTCAGCCAATACCAAGGTACCTTCATTGTATTTGGATGACCATGGAGGGTATTTTCCATACCTAGTCAACCTCTAATTACAACATAACAGACCGCAAGTGGAAATTTAACAACCGAGTACCTTCAATTTTCTTTCGCCCAGAAGCCATGCAACAGTAGCTGCTAGACCATAGAATCTTGAACATCTACTCACTAGATAGAATCTTATTGCTAATATATGCTAATTATTGTATATCAGTAAGTTTAAGAGATAATTTGTTGCCACCAACAATATAACAAATATATATATAGTTAAATAGATAACATGTATATAATTTTATGTTTAAAAACAAGAGAATGACAAGTTCGGAGTATTAGACTTAGGCCAGCCTCCATAATGATCATAAGTACACCTTTCATTTATATGAAAAGTAAGTTTAAACTGGACTTTAGAATAATAGATTATGGGTGCAAAATAGAGAAAAAAACTTATAGTACTGATAAATTCTTAAAGAATAAAGACTGTCTTCAGTGGTTGGTCAGAAAGTTTGATGTTCTGTTAATGATAGACAACATGTTTGTTGGAGAAAAAAGTATATTTTGAAGAGACTTGAAATGACTTTCCAGGAAACCCTTCTAAAATGGTGAAATAAGGTTGATTAAATATTTACTTATCCACAAAAGCAAAGAGAGCACTTACACTGTTTAAATGATATTTATATAACTATAAAATTAAAGTACTGGTCAGTATCACAACCAGTCAAGCATACAAGTTACCACACTCAAGAACCTGTCTATGAGACCCCAGTCCATACCTGTGGTGAAGAAACTTCACAAGTGGTAGAGTAGGCTGCCGTTGTCTCTCCCTCTCATCCTATTTCTGTCTCTATCATAAAAAAATGGGGGGGGGGATGACTGTTATTGACAGTGGATTCATTTCACAGGCATTGAGCCCTAGCAATAACCTTGGTGGTGGTGGGGGGATGTCAAAGACTGTGTAATTAAAAGTTTGTAGCAATTCCAAGAGCAACTAGTCCAGAAAAGCAACAGATAGTCATGCAAACCAGACCAACATTATATATATATGAAAAAACATAAAATTGAGCCAAGAAAAAAAAAACAACTTAAAATTGAAAAATATATATATTTGTGACCTTTTAGATCCCTTTATCCCCATCTCTCTGCCCCACATCTGCAGTAGCCTTGGAAACGAATAGCCTTTTGGCCATGATATTTGTGAAAACCAGTTGTCTAGTAGTCATTGAAAGATGCAAACCATTTAGGCTCCCTCAAAAGCTCTGTCTACCAGAGAATCTTCATTTTTCTTAATCACTTGCTCCTAGAAAAAGTCAAATGCTCAAGTCTTTCATTTAATATAGCTCAACTCAGATTTCTCTATGCTAGTATCCCATCCTCGGGAATTTTGTCAAAATCATTCAATGACGGACGTTTAATATTGCCAGCTCCTGTGATAGTGATATAAGTGACCGTTAAAAGAAAAATCAAAGGTTTAAAAAGGCAAAACAGGAATGAACCACCTATATAATTCTTCAAAATGTTTAGAAATAGATTCAACAAAAGCCTAGAATGCAGCGTACTTACACAGGGTTATGTTCATGTCAGAAAGAAAATGAGAAGTTTATAGGATTAATTTCTGGCAGACTGAGGTTTATCACAGTGCAGGAAGTGAAGGCTAAGAGAATGTTATAGACAGAGCACTGGAGGCATATCCATAAAAAACTCAGACTCTCAGCAAGGACTGGCTGATTTATTGGTACACATTATTTAAGGAAATCTCTGTCCAATTACTAGTTGAAAACTAATTTCAGCAGACTTAAGAAGATACACATTCAAACAAAAAGTTGACAAAATTGTTTAGGAAACTCCTTAAATCAATCAAGAACAATAGTAAATACTGGGGAGGGAGGCATAATAATATTCCACTTCAAAACTGTCATTATCGTCATGCCTAGGATTTGCAAAATAACAATGGGGACCATTATTATGTTTCACAGAAAGGAGAAATTAAATGACTTGCAGTTTGGCTTTAAAGTAAAGACAGGACCTGGAAAACTGCCAGTAGTAGTACAGCATTCCTGAAGCCCCAGAGATTACAGATTTAGTCCCAGTCACTGTCCTATGCCAGAAGTGAGCAGTTTCTCTTATCCCTCTCTTTCTCTCACTTCCATGAAAATAAACAAATCTTTGACAAAATCAAATTTGGAATCTTAAAAATAATAAGTAAAATAAGAAATGATTATGAATTAACTAAGCAGTTTCAACATAATGGTTCTTGTGGAAGAGGGAGAAAGAGAGTTGGTGTCAGAGTGATTGAATATGAGAAAGACTCAAATAGCTACTAATTACTCTGGGCATAGAGTAGGAGTGTTAATGAAATAATATAGAAATTGCCTATAAATTGAGAGAGAGAGAGAGAGAGAGAGAGAGAAGAGAGGTTATAGCGTAGAATCTCCAGACAGAAATTTAGTCTTGCTAACACCTTGATTTTAGCTTAGTGAGACCTTAGTGGATTTACAACTAGCAGAATTAACTGTTAAATAACAAGATTGAATAGTTTTAAGTTTTTAAAGTGGTGATAATTACTTTTAGTTTCAGTAGGAAAGCAGTATAGTCTAGGGAGAGGACTAATTTTTCAGAGTTCCCAGATTATAGACTTAACATTACCAATTACACACAAACACAAAAGAAGAATGTATACCCATACACAAAGGGAGAAGCAATAAATAGAAATGATTCCAGAGAAAACACAAATGTTTTATTTGCTAGAATATTATCTGAAATACACTAGTATTAGAACTAATACTAATACCTATAGAATTATTGTTTTTTACAGATTATTTTTTTATTGTGAGAGATAAGAGGGAGAGACAAGAATACAATAGAGCTCTGGCATCAGGTGGTACTGGGAATTGAACCTGCAGCCTCAGAGCCTCAAACTTACAAATTCTATGCCTTAACATGCCAAACTGTCTCCCTGGCCCAAATATCTACTAACCTAACTATCAGTATGAGAACATTGTCTTACCTAGTACATATACAAGGGTTTCTAAATATATTAAGAAATCACTTTTTATCAGAAATTCTGGAGGTCAGAAAGCTGTAGGATAATATATTCAAGTGCTAAAAAATAGGATTCTTAAGTAGACACTTTATATTCAACAAAGCTATCCTGCAGGAGTGAAATTAAGACATTAAAATTAAGACATTTTCACACAAACAAGCTGAGAGAAACCACTGCTAACAGTCTTTTCTTTCAATTAATACTTGATAGACTACTTAGACTGAAATATAAAAACAGACAGTCAACATATAGTTACACAGAAAAATAAAAAATGCAGGACCTGGTGATGGTGCACCTGGTTGAACACACATGTTATAGTGTATAAGGACCTGGTTCAAGCCCCTTATCTCCACTTGCAGGGGAACAGCTTCACAAGTGGTGAAGCAGGACTACTGGTATTTCTTTGTCTCTTTCCCTATCTCCTCCTTACCTCTTGATTTCTGATTGTGTCTATCCAGTAAATAAATAAAAGGATAATTAAAAATTTTAAAAGAAAAGATGCTTATAAAGTGCATAGGGAAATACAAATTCAGTATAAATGAATTTCTTTTTTAAAAAACGTATTTTTAATGTTTATTTATTTATTTATTATTTAATAGAAAAAGAGAGAAATTGAAATGGAAGGGAAAGATAGAGAGGGAAAGAGACACCTGTAGCCCTGCTTCATCACTCATGAAGCTTTCCCCCTGCAGGTGGGGACCAGGAGCTTGAACTTGGGTCCATGTTCACTGCAATGTGTGTACTTAACCAGGTGTGCCACTGCCTGGCCCCATGAATTTCTATATTATTATTATTTTGTTTGTTTTGCCACCAGAATTATTGCTGGTACTCGGTGTCTGAAAAATGAATCCACCATTCCTGAAAATTATTTTGCCCTGTTTGTTATAAAACACAAACACATACCCAGAGAGAGAGAGAGAGAGAGAGAGAGAGAGGCTTGCAACCCCCTCCACTGCTCTTGAAGCTTTCTCCCTCCCTGCAAGTAGAGTTCCAGGGGCTTGAACGTGGGTACATATGGTAACTTGTGCTTTTTACCAGTTATGCCACTTACTGGCCCATCCTCTACCTTCTTTGAAAGAAATTTGCACAAAACAAAGTGCATTATCTCTGAGTTTTAATAAAATGAGATGATTCTAACAATAATAACATAAAGAGAGGGGCATGAATGGGGTTATATTAGAACAAAACTTTTATATATTGTTATTATCATTTTTTGATATAGAGACAGACATTGAGAGGAAAGGGAGGGGTAGGGGGAGAGAAAGTGAGACATCTGTCACCATTTGTGAAGCATCCCCCCTGCAGGTGGGGACCAGGAGCATGAACCCAGGTCCTTGTCTATGGTGACATGTGCTGTACAGGGTATGCCACCACCCAGCTCCAATGCTATATATATATATTATTTAAATGGGTATCCCCCTAGAGTAGATTAAATTCAGATGTTACATGTAACCCTAGGACAATGACTGAAAACAATACTCAAAAATATACTCAAAGAAACAAGGAAGCTTTGAAATGTGCACTAGAAAATATTTATAACCATAAAGTGAAATTCACAGAGAAAGACAGAAAAAGTGAGTAGGCTAGCTCAGCACCTAAAACTCTCCTGAAACCATAGCCCCTCTGGGGTGGTGCAGGGACTTGAATCTGGGCTGCAAGCGTGATCAATTGAAGTAGGCATCTCTCTCTAGCTCTAAACTTATCATTTTAAAAAGGGAAAATAGGGGGCCAGGTGGTGGTGCATGTAGTTGAGCACACATGCTACAATGTTCAAAGACCCGGTTTAAGCCCCTGGTTCCCACCTGCAGGGGGAAAGCTTCATGAGTGGTGAAGCAGGGCTGCAGGTGTCTCTCTGTCTCTCTCCCTATCATCCCTTGCCTCTCAATTTCTGGCTGTCTCTATCTAGCATATAAATAAAGACAATAAAAAACTAAAAAGTGAAAATATGTATTTCTAAAATTCTACTCATTTCTGTTAGATATAGCTATCTGAATTTAGGAATTAGAACAAAGAAATGAAATCATTATCCTGGCACATTGAAAAAAGTAGTAATATACTTACAACTCTCATGTGCAACATATGACTGACTGTGGCTCAAACCCAGGTCCTGGTGCACTATAAGATGTGCGCTCAACTGGTACACCACCACCTGGCCCCCAATTTTATTTTGTTTCATATCACTGTGATGAAAAACTCTGGGTATGTTGGTGCTGTGGATGGAAGCTGGGACCTCTAACATGGTAGTCTTTTTATTTTTTTTTCTCTTGTAGAGAAGTAAAACTCCTTCTGGATTTATTTCAAACAGCAATTTCACTTACATCACACACACACACACACACACACACACACACACTTTAGATAGAGATAACAATTAAACTTGATAGTCTTGTGTGTGCTACTGCTTCACTATTTTCCTGGCCCCTAAGTAGAATTTTATTTCACACTCTGATATCAAGTACACATGTGCTATTAGACAAATGACAGCGTAAAATATGGGAGTTGAATTAGAGTAGAATGAGAACAATTTACTTAAAGATGCCATCTTTAGGAGTTGTAAGAATTCCACAAGGGGTCAGGAATAAAAGACGCCAAAAAATAGGAGAAACTCTAGCAGGGAAAAAAAAGTTACTTCTGGGAGTTGGGCAGTAGCGCAGCAGGTTAAGCACATGTGGCACAAAGTGCAAGGACTGGCTAAGGATCCCGGTTCGAGCCCCTGGCTTCCAATCTGCAGGGGGATTTGCTTCACAGGCGGTGAAGCAGGTCTGCAGGTGTCTATCTTTCTCTCCCCCTCTCTATTTTCCCCTTCTCTCTCCATTTCTCTCTGCCCTATCTAACAACGATGACATCAATAACAAGAACAATAATAACTACAACAACAATAAAAAAGACAAGGGCAACAAAAAGCAAAATAAATAAATAAAATTTAAAAAATGTTATTTCTTTTTTAAAAAATCTGTTTTATATATATATTATGCAATGCCTTCCTTAGCTAAAATGACTCGATAGTGATCCAGACTGTTTATAAACTGTTTGTCCAGGTGTATCACTCTAATGTCTCTGTATACAACTGTCTATTTAAATCCAGTCTTTTGTGTTTTCAAGTATTTCCCTTGGGGTCAGGGAAGTAGAACAAGTTTCAAATTGCTTAAGAAGACTTTCATGCCTGAGACACCCAGGTAAAGTCCCAGATTCAGTTCCTGGCACCACCATAAACCGGAGCTGAGCAGTGGTCTGGTAAAACCAGACCACTATTCAAATCTATTCAAATTAATTAATTAATTAGAATAGATTAAGGAAATGAAAATGTTTTCTTTGATATTCTTGCACGCATGCGCGCGCGCGCACACACACACACACACACACACACACCATTTCTATAAACTGTATTGCCCTTAATAATGATGCCATTGCAAATTTTTAGCATGTAGCATACTTGCTAGTGTATATGTTGCTGTACCCTAACATTTTATTTTATATTGTGTCATAGTTGTGAGCCACAGAAGTCATTCGGGGGACCAGGTGGTAGTGCACCCAGTTACCAGTTAGTGACCATATAAAAATGCCCAAGGATGCTGGTTCAAGCCCCTGCTTCCCCCCACACCACCACCCACCACCCATATCTTTCTCTCTCCCTATCTTCCCCTTCTCTCTCATTTCTGTCTTATCCTATAACAAAAACAAACAAACAAACAAAAAATGGCCTACAGGAGTAGTGGATTCATAGTGCATAACCCCGGAGGCAAAATAAATAAATATTAAATACAAAAGAATATCACTTTTAAAAAAGTTATTGAAAAGCCACTTTACAAATGCATAAGTTCACACCTAGAAATGTATGTGCTTTCTGACAATTTTTTAGATGTAATACTTCCAATAAAAATGCCAGACTATATGTTCAATTCTGTAGTACACTCAAATGATCTTTTCATATTCCTATGGTGGTTGGTATTTGGATCTGCTAGGATGCTTGAATGGTACATATTTTGAGTAAATCCTCCTAAAATTAATAGCAGTGTGCACTGGTTTTATTGTTCTGTTCTTTTCTTTGTATAAAAGGGTATAAATTGGAATCTATAATAGCAAGATATATCCTGATATTTCCCAAGTCATGTGTGTGTGTATGTGTGTGTTTTAACACTGAGTTCAAGGACTCTTGAATCAACTCTCTCTCTAAGACTAAAAAATAATGGAATATCCTCAAGTTGTAAAAGAGTATAGTTAGTCAGCATGAGTCACTGAAATTGAAAGGATAAAAGAGAATAAGGGATTTTAAGCCAAGTGTATGTCACTTGGAAAAAAAAAGAAAAAAGAAATAAAGAACAAGAGAACCAGAGAAACACCTTACCTGCTATACCTGATGAGATGTCTTATTTTTACCTTCATGTAGATTTTAGATACACAGTCCATATATTTATGTAGTGGCTATATTTTGGAAAGCTCAATTTACTTCAACGTGCAAGATTCAAGACTCATTTTTCCCTGAGAGTACAGTTTAAATATGAGGAATATAAATCTAAAAATGTTTACTTTCATGGTCTTTTTTTATCTTTTCAGCATTGATTTTGATATTTCTAATAATTTTCTTCATAACTTAGTGGCATGTTATGTCATCCTAGTTGTCAATTTTTCTTCATGGTATTTTAAGTCAATTTTCATAATTCCCATAGTCGATGATTTTCAGAAATTCTTTTTTCAGCAAACAGTATTAGAGTCATTACTTAAAGAATATTTAGATAAGATTATAGGAGCTTTACTTTTTTTAAAGACTGTATCTCCCAACTTGCCGGAAAACATATTTTATTGTATAAATAAGTCACCTAATGTGTTTCAAAGTAATTTTGGTATGTTGTAAGAATAACTCAATGATCAAAACCTTTTGAAGGTATTCCATTTCAAACAAACAATGATATTGGCCAAAAATTGGGAAAAAAATAAACTATGTGAAGCCCCACAGCCGACATACAGAATGGAAATTTGAAACGTAATGAGTTCATGCTTCATAGTCAGTGTTATATTTTTATAAACACTGGTTTGCATGCAACTGAAAAATAATAATTGGCTTTTAGTTTTAAAAGTAAGATTATTGCTATTAATAATAGAGGAAATAATGCAAATATAAATAATTCAAAGACTTTAGTCTCCTTCAATCTTGTTAAAATATTTAATTGGGAAGATTTGCATTATTTTAAGTGTTTTATTAATGGAAATACAATCACTATTCTTGATGTCATGTTCACTAGAATTTATGTAATTTGTATATGTATTAAAAGTCATACACACACAGACACACAAACACACAGACACACACCCCTCCAATACTTATTCCAAAAATATCCCACTCAACCCTGACCAGTGTGTTTGTACATTTAGACAGTGCTCCTTTTGGGATCCCTAGGCCACATAAAATAGAAAAGAGTTCATTAGAAGAATGTCACCAGCATTTCTATAATTAAGACTGTATCAGCAATTTAAGGGTTTATAATTCTGTTGTAAAGTTGTGCTCTGGGATGAAACTCAGCACAAAATCTCAACTTGGGAGTAGATTGTTTGCCAGGTCTGGGAGGAATGTGTGGGAAAATTGATTTGGTTGTTTATGAACACTGCACTCTTCATCTGACTCTTGGCGGCATTTGAGTTAAGGTGTTTAATGAGCTGGTGATCAAGGAGAATTGATATTTTCATGGCTGTCTTCATAGACCTTATTCAAACTGTAAATTTGACAGTAACTCATATGATGCCACTTTTTATATTACATGTATGGGGACAGATATACATAAGAATGCAATTAAAATGGAACAAGGGTGATTTTAATTAGGCAATAATGATAGCATACTTCATCAAGGTAGCAGGCAATTGTTTCCTTAGCTGATCATATATATCTGACATGTAGACTCCATGGCATGCTCCTGTGTATTTTTCTGGGGTATTTAATTGCTAAAACAATAATATATTAAAAAGCTTATATCTAACTCATTTAGAAAAGAGCCACTCACATTTGACTTCTTTTAGATGTAGGTTCAGAGTTAGCCAAAGGGAAATCCATTACAAGAAAAAAAAATCCTGGGTTCTGTGTGTTCTTTCCGCTCTTTTACTGTTGGTTTGCTCTTTCAAATACACTTGCCATCCTGAGACATCAGAAATATAATAACAGTGAACTCCTATCATAGTCAATTGACGATTAGATGCATTGTCATCTTGGGTACACGTTTAAATGTGGCTTTAGGCAATTATCTAAAATATAGTTCCAATCTAAATAATGAAGAAATCCTGAATTTCAACAAGGGAATTCAATAGCAACGGTCTCTCTCTCTCTCTTTCTCTCTCTCTCTCTTTCTGTGTGTAATAGCTACACGCTAGAACTTTTGCATAAGGAAGAATTGGGTCAAACACTTTTCTCTGAGAGTTTTGAGCAAATGATGTCATGTCTTTGTACATTTTGCTTTCTCAAGAACATGTTCATGACAATAATAACCACTTCATTGTAAATGGTAAAAATTTTAACTATAAACCTGTTGCACTTATTTTTGTATTGATATATTTTATATTAATCCAATCTGTCATTTATTTATTCATACAACACATAATTTTGTTCCATTGTGACAGACATTGATTAGGTCTGAGGTACTTTGGTGAGCAGGGTAAGCATATTTCCTTTCTCATTTGGCTAAAATTCAAGTGGAAGGGAGTAATCAGACAAACATTCTTGTATTATGAACATTTAGGAAGAAAAAAAAAGGGTATAAGAGGAAATTAGTTGTGAGGAAAAGGGTATAATTAGAAAGTAAAAAAAAAAAAAAAGTAAAATGGGTATAATTAGAAAGAGAAATTCTTTCAGGAAAAGTTAAATATATACATATATATATACATATATAGCTAATACTTGAGGGGGACAGGTGGTGGCACACATGGTTAAGTGCACATAGTACTATGTGCAAGGATCCGGGTTCAGTCACCCACTCCCCACCTGTAGTGAGGAAGCTTCACAAGTGATGATGCAGGTCTGCAGGTGTCAATCTTTATCTCTACCTCTCTGTCTCCCTCTCCCCTCTCAATTTCTCTCTGCCCTATCAAATAAAAAAGAAAAATGAAATAAAAAAAGAAGAAGAAAAATGGCCACCAGGAGCAGTGGATTTGTACTGCTGGCACCAAGCCTCAGTAAAAATCTTGGAGGCAAAAACAGACAACATAAGAAACAAACAATATCAACAACAACAAAACTAGAAAAATAAAAAGTATTGAGAGAACTGATTTGAGTAGAGAAATATTCCTGCTAAAAGATCAGCAACTATGTAGGACTTGAGGTGGAAAACAATGTTAAGCACAAGGATATGAAAGAAGGCCAGTGTTTGACTACATGGAAAGTAAAATGGAATGATGAGATCAACTTGGGAGAGAAAACAAAGGCAAGATGGTACAGTGTATTGTTACCCTTGTGAATCATTTGTACTTCCATTTAGAATATAAGTGAGAAGTGTTAGAAGAGATGAGGTAATAAGCCTGATAGTTTAAGATGGGGCTTCAAGCTTCTGGGTGAAGAATATCTTGAGGAAAAGCTAACACTGTCATCTCAGGCTTCCTTTCTACTTAAAGCCCCCCCCCCCCCATCCATGTCTGGTAATTTTGTAAGCAGTGTAATCTCAACCTTGATCTTGGTGATGTTAACAGTTTTCATTATTTAGACAATCAGAAAGTAGGGGGAGATGGCACATTAGGGGCACTTATTTGGTGAGTAGGAGTGACTTTTTATAGAAAATCTCTCAAGATTGTATGTGCTGATGTTTTGAAACTCACCTCATCATTTCATACTTTCATTAGATCATGATTTACTTATAGGAAGACTGTATTTTCATCTGTCCACTGTTCCTACATAAAATACCACTCTTGGTATTTAAAAAAAAAACACCTGGATTCATGGCCATGCGATAGATCAGATACAAGGCTGGAAGAAACTTCACCAAGACAAGTTCTGAGAAAGCCAGACTCTTACTGGAGACTACTGCACATCATGTAAACATTTGAAGTGAGCTTCCTTAGTAAGCTTTGGAAGAAGACTGAAGTTTGCAATTCCTTCCTCTATAAAATAGGGTTAAAAATAGATAAGGAAAGAAGCAGGAAAGGGCTGAAACATGATCTTAAATGATCTGGATGTGATTCTTTTCTAATAAGTTATATAACCCTTGGTGGATTATTCAAGATTGCTTTCTCAGTGGGAAAACAGGGTACTATTCATTTCTGTATTCAGCAAGCTTTGTGAAGACCTTCCTGTTATACTGATTATTATGCTCAGTTTGGAGATAAAAATGAGTAAGTTACATAGTGCTATGGATGGTGACTTTAGCTTCTGGGCTTATTATGTTTAAGCTTTTCAAGCTTCATACATTACAAAGACATTTTATCCAAAAGTACTTAGTGTAACACATTCAAATGTCAAATAAAGGCATTAGGAATTACTGATAGTATGTTGTTGCTTCCTGTACTTCTGTTATGATTTAATTTCACTGGATCTGTTGAATATTAATTGTTTTTAGATTAACCTGTACTTCCTTTCACATGTTTTAAGATTTCTTTACTAAGAAGAGAGTGAAAGAGAGAAACAGAACATCACTCTGACATACTGAACTTGAGACCCCCACATATTTAAGTCCTAGTCTTCCATTATGCAATCTCCTCTCCCTCTCTCCCTCCTTCTCCCCTTTCTCTCTATATATATGTATATGTATATGTATATGTATATGTATATGTATATGTATATGTATATGTATATGTATATGTATATGTATATATTGGGCTTTAAACCATTTTAAAAATATATCTTGCATTCCTTTAAGTTTGCAACACATTATATAAATTTGGTCAATTCAGTTTTGTGTTTAGTATTAAAGTCATATTTTATTCATGTTTATGGTTTATGCATGTGGTGATGATAAATATAGGTTGGAATTAATTAAAAGAAAATACATGTTTTGTGACTGGGTTCAGGCAGTTCATAAATAACATGTTACATGCATAAACAAAATCATGTTTCTGTATTAATAGTTGTCTCAACAAACCCTCAAAAATATCGATTCATGATAGAATGCTTGCAGTATTTAATATATTTAACCTGAGATGCTGTGCATGTAACTTTATCATCACACAGTAGCATTGCCTGGATCTTGCTTGGGGTGAAATTGTGGTTTGAGAGGGTTTTAATTCTTCAAAAGATCCATTGCCTAATCTTGCCCAAGTTCAACTTGTCAAGTTTTCCCAGGACCAGTCACTGTCCATTAAGTATGTGAGGTAGATCAAAGGTTAATAATCCTTAATTGGACTTCATTAAGAAATAATATAAAATCTTGAGCTCCTCATTACACCCCAGGATTGGACAGCATTGTCACAGCATGAGGAAATAATGAACAAGAAGGCATGCATTATCATGCATTAGAGCACTCCAGCAACTTATTATGTTTCAGATGTACTGTCTCAACTGAGGTATAAAGTGAGGAGCATATTAATAGCTTTGCCAACCTCCTATTTTGAGAAATGAACTATACTTTTAATACAATGGAGACTTTGCAACTTGAACTATTATGATTTAGAAGACTCTATTGAATCCTGTTTATCTTTTATTACTGTTTATCGGCTGCCCTCAACATGAAGGACAAGGTTATTTGATCATTCGGCAGCTTGTGCAGTCCACCTGGAACAGTGTTTTGGTCATGCATCATTTCTGAATTTAGGGACTGCTCATTGTGTGGTGATTTCAAACCCACTGTGGTAATACAGGAGATTAAGATAGCATATTTGCTTCTAAGCACATTCTATTTAGATCACAGTCAGTTGTATAGTTCTCATTTGACACAGAGAATGGAAATCTATGCACATAGAACTACCATAGTTGTAGTTAGCATATCAGGGGAAATGAATGTACAAATGTAGAGTGTAACACCATGCGCTTCAGAGATAACCACAAAGGAGGATAATGAGCTAACCTTGGTCTTCTGTAATGCAAAGCTAATATACTCCAAAAGGTATTGTCCTTCATCACAGTTTAATGTAATTGCTTCTAATATGTAACCTGAACAATAAACTGAAATATCTTATCCAAATACTAACATTGAGGGGCTTTTCTCTAAGATGTCAATATGACATTTTGCATTTGTACATCTCAGAGAGGAACTGGACAGCAAAAAGTGCCTTACATTCTCTCTCCTCCCTGAACATTTCTATGAGAAAAGAATCAATTTACTAGGTTTAACTAGCATTTTGAGCCCATAGTGTTGACAGAGGACATATAGGGTGATCAATCAAATCACCACCTCTAGATGCATGGCATTGATCTCGTATTAAATACTACCTGAAAGCAAATACCCTATTTCATGACTCTTTCAGAATAGGAGATGTAGATTATTAGAACACTTACATTTTTTAATTTTCCTTTTTATTTTTTTCTCCATTTTTTTCTTTATTGGAGGGTTAATAGTTTACAGTCAATAGTAAAATTCAGTAGTTTATACATGTGTAACATTACTCAGTTTTCCACATAGTCTAACCTCCCTCCAGGGCCTCCTCTGCCATCATGTTCCAGGACCTAAACCTCCCACCCCCACCTACCCCAGAGTCTTTTACTTTGGTGCAATATACCAACTCCAGTCCAAGTTCTCCTTTATGTTTTACCTCCTGTTCTTATTTTTTCAACTTCTGTCCATAACTAAGATCAACCCATATTCATCTTTCTATTTCTGGCTTACCTCAGTTAACATGATCCCTTCAAGCTCCATCAAAGATGAGGTAAAGAAGGTGAATTCAAAACTTTTGATGGATGAGTAGTATTCCATTGTGTATATATACACCAGAACTTACTCAGCCACTCATCTATTGTTAGACACCTGGGTTGCTTCTGGGTTTTGGCTATTAAAAATCATGCTGCTAGGAACCTAGGTATACACAAATCTTTTTGGTTCCTTACGATATACCCTCAGGAGTGGAATTTCCTGGTCACCAGGTAGGCTTATTTCTAGCTTTCTGAAAGCTCTCCACAGGGGTAAGCCAAGTTTCATCCCCACCAGCAGTGCATGAGGGTTCCTTTGTCCCCACAATCTCTCCAGCATTAGTTGCTGCTACCTTTTCTGATATATAACATTCTCACAGGAGTGAAGTAGTATCTCATTGTTTTCTTTATTTCTCTGATGCATCAATGCCTTGGAACATTTTTTCATATGTTTGTTGGTCTTTTGGGTCTCTTGTTTGGTGAATATTCTGTAGAACACATGCATTTAAAATACTGTGGTTGGAAGATATACTAACATATTTTTCATTTTTTTAAATTTTTTATTGTTTTTAAATTTTATTGGATAGAGACAGCCAGAAATTGAGAGGTAGAGAGACAGAAAGACAAAGACAGCTGAAGCCCTGCTTCACCACTTGTAAAACTTTCCCCTACAGGTGGGGACTGGGGACTTGAACCTGATCCTTGCACACTGTAATGTATGTGCTTAACCAGGTGCACCTCCACCTGGCCACAATATTTTTAATTTTTTTAAATATTTATTTATTTACCCTTCTGTTGCCCTTGTTTTTTTTTATTGTTGTTAAAGATATTATTGATGTTGTCATTGTTAGATAAGACAGAGAGAAAATGGAGAGAGGAGGGGAAGACAGAATCCTTACGCCGGTCCTTGTGCTTCGAGCTATGTGTGTTTAACTCGCTGCACTACCACCTGACTCCCCATATGTTTAATTTTTAAGATGATAAATCTGTCTGGCAAGATAGCTCACCTAGGTGACTTCTTTGTTATGTGTGCCCCCTAGATTTAAACCCAAACCCAACTCTCAGCAAAATAGGGGAAGTTTCCATGCTTTGATACCTCCCTCTTTCCCTCCCTACCTCCCTCTCTTCCTTCCTTCCTTCCTTCCTTCCTTCCTTCCTTCCTTCCTTCCTTCCTTCCTTCCTTTCTTTCTTTCTTCCATTCTCCCTTCCTTCCTTTCTTTCTTTCTTTCTTTCTTTCTTTCTTTCTTTCTTTCTTTCTTTCTTTCTTTCCCTTCAGGGTTTTTCTTGTGGCTCAATGTCTGCATTATGAAAGTTCACCAGACTATTGTAAGCTTATGTTCTAGTCTTTGGTGTCCTCATTCAGTTTTCATGGTTTCACTACACCTAAGCATGGTTTGTACTGTTATTTCTTTAATATGCTGCTCTCCATCCTTTTCTTGAATGAATTTATTTTTCCCCATTTTACTGGACAAGACAGAGAGAAATTGAGAGAGGAGGGGAGATAGAGAGAAAGAGAGACAAAGAGACACCTGCAGATCTGCTTCACCAGTTGTGAAGCGCCCTCCCTGCAGGTGGGGAGCAGGGACTAGAACCAGGATCCTTGAGCGGGTCCTTGCACTTAGTACCATGTGTGCTAAACCCAGTGCACCACTGCCCAGCCCTTTGTTTTTTCGTTTGTCAAAAAGTGTGGCTAGCACATTTTTAGGAAAGATATAAAGCTCTTCTAGCACTTTCTTGTGGGACTTTCTTGGAAAGAAAATTTAAAAACTACAGTTTTCTCATCTGGTCCTTCATATAGTATTTGGTGTCTCAACCATGTACCACCCATTGGGAGTGTTTATTATATAACATCATTTTGGAGGTCTTCTATACTACATATCCCACTATTTGGGAATAATTGCTATAAATCACAAAGATTCTAAATCTTATTGATCATTATTAAACCACTAATAATTAAAAACAAGAAGTTGAACAATAACAAAAAGATTCTAAGTCTTGTCCAAGGGGTATTAGGAATGACTGGTAGATTCTGAAACAGTTCACAGTATGCCTCTCTAACCATTCTACCACAGAAATACTCAGAACAGCCTGAAGCCAGTGCAGCAAGCTGAAAATGTAGTCGATTTTTCATGCCCTGTTTTCAACATTCAAGTGTGATTTTGTGCTCTGAAGCATGATACATCTGCTAATAATAATAATAATAAGCCATTGAGTAAAAACTTCCATTTTTTTTAAGATGTGAGAGCAGAGGTTAAACTTTTTCTTTCATTATTGAACCTTCCCCATCCCTGGTATAATAACAGGTACATAATAGTAGATGTACAGTAAATATGTTAACAAGTGGATAATGCCATTGAGATTATAAGATGACTTAGTCATTTCTAACACATGTGTTTTAATGTTTGAAATCATAGATTCAATACATTTAATTCTCAGTCACACTGGAGGAAAAGATGCCTTTAAATTGTCAATAGATTGATTTTTCTTTTATTTATTTATTTATTCCCTTTCTGTTGCCTTTGTTGTTTTATTGTTGTAGTTATTATTGTTGTTGATATCATTGTTGTTGGATAGGACAGAAAGAAATGGAGAAAGGAGGGGAAGATAGAGAGGAGGAGGAGAGACAGATAGACACTTGCAGACCTGCTTCACTGCTTGTGAAGCAACTCTCCTGCAGGTAGGGAGCGAGGGCTCGTACTGGGATCCTTATGCAGGTCCTTGTGCTTTTCACCACATGCACTTAAATATTGATATTTCTATATTTAAAATATATTTCTAAGGAGTCTTTGTTGGCATCAATTACTAAGGAAGCAAAAGTCTGCATTCTCATTACATGGGTTAAGCAATACTAATCAGCTTTTCAAATAAGCTTTTATGTGTGATATATTGAGTTTTAAATCTGATTTTTACTGTTAAAAATAATGTGTGTCTCACCTGCATCAAATCTAGAAATTGTTGTTGATTCTGCTGTGTATTTTTATGTCTACTTCTTTCCCTTTCTTTTTCATCCAGGTACCTATATTGAGTGGCTCCCTTTTTTCTTTTCACCTTTCTGTGTCCCATCTTTCCTCCCTGCCCATTTCTCTCTATGCCTTTATCTTTGTCTCCTGTTTACCCTTCATTCAACCATCAAGCATTAGTATATGTCAGACTCTACTGAGTTCTCAAGATTTATTGGATTTCTGTAGGCTGTTATGAAGGCTCAGACTTCTGGTAATGCCATGTTAATTTCCCAGGACGAAAGTAAAATTTCCCCTTCAGAACACACTAGTCGGCCTAGCCTATCAAATATATTCCAAAAAATCATCTGTCCTTCTTGTCTCTGTGGATACTTAGAGAATTTTGAAAATTTGAAATTTATTTGTTATTGTTCATGTCCACCACACAGATCCCCAGATTACTTTCTCTCTAGCTGTTTACATCCAAAAAAGATATGTCATATCCCTGTTGTTGTTTCCCACCCCAATGTACAGAAGTCAGCTGATGTGACTTTAAAACTTGTGGTCCATCTTCAGGAAATTCCACTCTATCCTCAACATCTTCTCTGGATGTATTTTTCTTGGTCTCATGTAAACTTGACTCACTGAAGATGGCTTGCTTCCTCTGCAGTTCTCTGAGTGTTATCTTCCCTTGGTCTATCCCTCATACTCTGGGCCGTCTGGATTCTCATTTCTGCTTCCAGGCAGACTTCCTCTCCACCTTCATGAAAGCCCCCACTGTACATATAAAGCTACCAGGCTATTTCAGTCCCCTATCCTATAGTGCTACAGTGTTCTGGCAACCCCGCAATCTCTCATTTTTAAAAGTGAAACTTAAAAAAAAAAAGCAGTGAGTCCAGTCAGTTTTCTAGTTACCTTTCCCACCTTTTAAGGTCACACTTTTTTCAGGTCAAATTCACAATTTCAAATGCACCTTTGCAATGATGAAGCTCTAAGTCTCAGGCTAACTTCTTTTTGCTTATCACTATTTAGAGTAGACAGAGAATAAAACATGTGTGTTGACTCATTTACTTCCCACATAATTAGATGTTATTTTCAGTTTATAACAAGCCTCCTAAGGTATCTTTCAAACTTTAATTTATGGAAGTATAACACAAAGAAAATGCATAAGTCATAAATGAATAGTTTAATGAATAGCATTAAATTTAATGAATTATATATAGTTTAATGAATTATATTAGTTGTGATCAATTTTATTGGTCTCATATGATACATAGAAATCAATAAAATATTGTTAGTTACTAAAAATCCTTTATGGGGTCAGTTTAAGAGTACAGCTGGTTAAGAGCACACATTTACAGTGTGTAAGGATGCAGGTTCAAACCCCTGGTCCCCCCCTACCCCCCATGAGTGGTGAAGCAGTGCTGTAGGTGTTTCTCTGTCTTTCTCCCTCTCTTCCTCCCCTTCCCTTCTCAATTTATCTCTCTCTCTATCCAATAATAAATAAAAAAATACTTTTTTCATCATTATTCTAATCACTCCCACCTGTGGATAAAGATAATTTCCTAATTCTTAACTTTACTGATTAACAATATCTATTTTTGAACTATATATGCTAAATTAATACACTGTGGCCCCACTCATTCAACAAATGTTTGTAAAATTAGTTACATTGAACAATGTAGTCAATAACTGCATACTATGATATACAGAAAATTAAGACATTTCCTGGAGAAGTTATGTGGACAAAGAAACCCTCCTGCTTTGCTGGTGGGAATGTCAATTGGTCCAACCCTTGTGGAGAGCAGTCTAGAGAACTCTCAGAAGGCTAGAAATGACTATTACAACCTGACAATTCCCTGCCTCAGGATACATGCTAAGGTATACACACACACACACACACATACACCCAAAAAGATCTGTGTATACCTATGTTCCTAGCAGTGCAATTTGTAATAGACTAAGCCTGGAAGCAACTTAGATGTCCAACAACAGATGAGTGGCTACGAAAGTTTTGGTAGATAAACATAAAATGGAATACTACTCAGCTATGAAGAATGATGAATTCACCTTCTTTACCTCATCTTGGGGATGGAGCTTGAAGGGTCATGTTAAGTGAGATAAGCTGGAAATAGAAGGATGGATATGGGTAGATCTCAGTCATGGGCAGAAGTTGAGAACTAAGAACAGAAAGGGGAAACACAAAATAGAATTTGGACTGGATTTGCTGTATTCTACCAAAGCTAAGGACTATGAGGTGGGGGTGAGGCTTTTAGTTCCTGGTGTGTGATGGTGGAGGAGGACCTAGACTGGGGGTGAGACTCTTTTATGGAAAACTCTGTTTATGAGAGAGGGGGGCAGAGACACAGAGAATTATTTTATATATATATGCTAGATACAATAGATAGTAGCATAGATTATTTTATCCCTTTAATTCATGAAATTAATTTTACTTCATCCATATGCCACTTTTTTTTTTTTTACACAAGAGCTTGTGTAAAAGCTTGGCTCCAGTAAGCAGCTTTGTCTTGCTTCATACTGATCATTCATACCGTTCAACCTCACCCCTTTTATTAGTGTATCTTTGTTTCTTAATTTTTTTACTCTGAATTCTCAGTTCAATTAATACCTCTGGTCATGGCAACTCATTTCAGTTCACATGTGACTATTACTCCAAGCTTTGCTTTGTATCCTGATTTCATAGCCTCAATAAGACTTCCAGCTTCAGGTATGACCCATTAGAAATTTCCAGCATGACCCAACAGCAGTTTCTCAATTAAAGAAGAAGCCACATGACAAAAATTACAGAAGATAAATTCTAGACTCACATAAAAATAATCAGAATAACGTTCAGCCACTTAATTGCTACATTACCTTCATTCAAACTATGTAATCTCTCTAGGTCTGTTTCTTCAATGGGAATAGTAATTATACCTTCCTTGTAGGGATAATTTGCATATGAAATGAGATAGTATAAAATAAGAACCTGACACAAAAGGAGCTCCCATTAGTAATGCTGTAGTCACTTCTTTAATCATATTGGCATCACTGGTTTTTTAAATCATTCTGATGGGGGAATTTCTCCAGGCAAGTGAGTGAACATTGAAGACCCAGTTACAGAAAAGAAGGTGTGTGGTAAGGATGAATTACAACAAGGAAGGTTGGTGAACCTCACAGTTACTTTTATCAAGTTATAGTGGCTGAATGAATCATCTTTATCCATTTGAAGGAGATTCATCAAAAGAACCACTATTAGTTATATGAAATCAGCCAGTTCTCTCCTTTGAACAGGATCAGAGAAAGATACTGACAGTTTCTAGAATTTTGTCATTCCTTTACTACTTCAGTATTCATTGTGAGTCACCAAAATCTTCTTTTATGGTTGCATTATCCCATAAGTGAATGTAATGATTAATTAAATCACAGCTTATCTAGCATTTAGTGCATTATAGCCTCATATGAAGAGACTATGCACATTTTGGTTTAGCTTTTGGTGATACGAGCATGTCGGCGGGGATACACTTCCAGATACAGATCTAACATGTTTCTACTTACTCATGTGAACTTGACTTTTCATGAGTTTTTATTTTTGGAAACATAATATCAAGGTGGGATGAGTACTCACTTAAGAGTCTGTAACACTGTTGTTTGGTTTTCCTCAAAATACAACTTTCAGACCACTGGCTTCAGGGTTATTATTTAAAATTTTTATTTATTTATTTTCCCTTTTGTTGCCCTTGTTGTTTTTTATTGTTGTAGTTATTATTGGTCATTGTTTTTGGATAGAACAAAGAGAAATGGAGAAGGGAGGGGAAGGCAGAGAGAGGGAGAGAAAGACACCTGCAGACCTGCTTCACTGCCAGTAAAGCAACTCCCCTGCAGGTGGGGAGCTGGGGGCTCAAACCAGGATCCTTAAGCCGGTCCTTGCACTTCATACCATGTTCACTTAACCCACTGTTCTACCACCCAACTCTCCAGGGTTATTTTAATACAGTTAAAACATTTTGTCCTGCTTTTTATCTCACTGCCTTTCAGCCACCAAGTTGCAGGTGTTACTATGACTCCATCCTAAACTCCTTGGTCTTATGGTCTAAACAACGTGTTTTGGAACCTCACTTCCCCAGAGCCCTACTCATTAGGGAAAGGTAGAAAAAGGATGGGGGTATGGATCAATCTGCCAATAGCCATGTCCAGGTCAAAGCAATTACAAAAGCCAGACCTTCCACCTTCTACAGCCAAGAAAAAAGTTTGGTTTATACTCCCAGAGGGGGAGAAAAGTACATTTGGAAGTGATAGTGGGTGTAGGTTTGACTCTGGGGGGAGAAGAGGTCAGGACCATAAAATAAATGGGAAAATATATATATAGTTTTAGAAATAATAGTCAACCCATGCCTCTGACCTTGCATGGCCTACTGCAGTTTCCAGTGGAGATGAAGACTCAGAACTCTGGTGGTAGGTAGAACGGTATAGAATTATCTATCCCCTGTTGTCTCATAAATTTGTAAATCAATATTAAATCACTCATAAAAAATGAAAAACATGTGAGTCCTAGGTTGTACCCCAATATTTCTGTATTTGTTCTACATTAGTGGAAACATTTGTATTTTTAATAGAGTTGTATAGGAGACCCTTGTACATTAAATTTGAGAACTGCAGTTTTAACTGCTGATTTTGGTGAATAGATGTATGTAGTTCATTGTAATCTGTGAGAATAGATTCATTAATATGCATTTGCACTCTTTCAAACTAACATGAATATCCCAGGAGACCAGAATATGAATGAAATAAGAGAAATCTTAACAAATACTTCTCATCTTACACTGACGTTCTAGCACTTTTAGCTGTCATCTGTATTATAGTATGTGTTCTGTTCTAGGGACTTTACATATCTCATCTGCATAACTGATTGAAGTCAGAGAACTGGGTTCAGCTAGTGTGGATGAAGTCACAAACAGAAAAAGAGAGAGAGAGAGAGTAGGGAGAGAGACACAGAGAGAGAAAGAGAGAGAGAGAAATAGAACACAGAGTACTGCTCAGCTATGGGACTTTTGAGGCCTCAGACATTAAAGTGTAATGGATAACCACTGAGATGTCTCTCAAGACCATTTAAAAAACACTTCTGTTTCTCTGTTTTTCAATTTAGTAGAATCAATTTAAAATACATGTTGTCAGTATCCTGTACTTACTTTTCTAATATTTTGCCAATTAAACCCTCAAAAACTAGTTATAGAAGTGAGTACTTACTCTGGCTAGTATGTATTTAAAATTTTTAGTGATTTAATAATGGTTTACAAGATAAGATTTCAACAGTAAAGTTCTACACCACATCGGCTACCAAAGTTCTATGCTGCCTCCCCACACACCCCTGCCCCCATATCTACTACAGCTCTCACAAACACAGAGATGGTATGGTTGGACTTATTTTTTTTTTTTCAAGTTCATGTGTTTCAGTTATCTATATTCTACAAATAAACAAAACTATCTGGTAGTTGTCTTTCACTTATATCAATAAGTATAATCACTCCCATTTTGTTACAATTTTGTTTTGATACAACACTGTCACTTTATTTGTTGAGTAGTACTACCTTGAGTTTATGTTTCATAACTTCTTAATCCAATAGGCATCTAGATTGGGCAGTATGTATTGTTATCTAAAAATTTAATAGTATGTTGCACGTTGAACATAAGACTATGATCATGGAAGCAGGTATTAATCCTGTTCAAACAATGGGAAACCAGGAGTGAGTACAGTCAAATTGAATCATCTTCACAAGTAAATTGAAGCTGAAATTCATGGTATACTAAGCATGCTAAGCTGATTTGTATCCAGTTATTTTTTCCATTCTTACTTTCTCCATTGGATAGAACTGATGGAGTGGAACCTTTGAAGAAATACTAGGCATAGATCAGGCTTTATACTTATAAGCTGAACTCTGCTCATCATCTCAACTAATTCCAGAGTTGATTGGGCGTATTTTTACTACAGCAAATAGCAGAATCAAGGAAGGAAGAAGAAAGCAGTGGGTTCACTGTTGGTTTAAGGTCACAGTATGAAAGACACATTTTATTTCATATAGGTTGTATATAAATTCTTACAGGTTCATAAACTACATGAATGGGCTTTTACTTTCTCCTTCTGGGGAATTTAGGAGGCCTAGTTGATGTAGACATTATAGAAGACCTAAGTTGATGGTGTTTTAGTATTTTGAGCTATGAAAAGTGTTTTTCCCTTTAGCCCAACAAATAATTATTGAGTGACTACTTTGTGTCAAGCTCAAGAGCTGTAATGAAGTAAGCAACAGAGTTTCTGTTCTTCCTACAATTAAAAGTAAACCAATTAAGGTCAATGGGGAACTTGATTGAGTGCACATGTTACCATACTCAAGGACACAGGTTCGATTCCCCGGTCTCTACCTGTGGGATTAAGCTTCATGGGCAATGGAGTGGTGTTACTGGTGCTTCTGTTTCTCTCTCCTTTTCTAACTCCTCTTACTCTTTAGATTTTTTCTATTTCCAATAAATGAATCATTAAAAGGATATTTTTAAAAGTAAATAATTTTCAATTATAAAAGAAAAAATGTAAGTATCTAATGTATAGCATAGTGACTGTATAATTGAAATTTGCTAAAAGATGTTAAGCAATCTCTCTCACACACAGGAACTGTGAGGTGATATGAGTGATAATGAACATGATTGTAAGAATTATTTTACAGTGTGTGTGGATGTTATATCATCACCTTGTACATATAAATATATTACAGTTTTATTTGTCAATTTACCTGAATAAATTGGGAAAACTAGAAACAGATATAGTTAGACATATTTTGAGTGCTTTAGTAAGGAATGGAGTGAGTTTCTGAAAGCTTAGAATACACAGTTTTGGGGCCAGGTGTTGGTGCACCTGGCTGAACACACATGTTACAGTGTTTGAGCCAGGTTTGAGTCCCCAGTCCCCACCTGCAGGGGGAAAGCTTCACAAGTGGTGAAGCAGTGCTGCAGGTGTCTCTCTGTCTCTCTACCTCTCTATCATCCCCTTCCCTCTCGATTTCTGACTGACTCTATCCAACAAATAAATAAAGATAAAAAAATAAAATAAATAAACAGCTTTATCTAGTCTAAGGAAGGAACAGTGTGGTCCTGATGTGCAGAATGGATCATCTGAGAACTGAATTTTTTTTTTTTTGCTTTTTTATTTGATAGGACAGAGATAAATTGGGAAGAACAGAGGAAAGAGTGACAGAGAAACAGAGACACTGAGAGAGCACATCACTGCTTTACTGGTCCTGAAACTTTCCTCCTGCAGGTTAGAGGACAAGGGGTTTAAACTTTGGTCTTTGTGCATGGTAATATATGCACTCCACTGGGTTTGACACTAGCTGGACCTTATTGAGGACTGAATTTTGACTATTTAAGATTTGACTTAACTGGAGATTACCTCAAACATGAAGGGATCTACAGAATAATTCCACATGAAGAGAGAGAGAAGAAAGGGAGGAAGGAGGGAAGGGAAGGAAAGGAAGGGAAGGGAAGGGAAGGGGAAGGGAAGGGAAAGGGGAAGGGGAAGGAAGGAAACCAGTATATGTCAAGCAAGAGGGAGATTTAGAAAAATCGTATTTTGCCATACCATGTTATTAACTCATACTTGGGGGTACTTGGAATATGGGATCTAATAGGGGAGGGATATCTCATTTTTATTTTAAGTTTCCTTCTCATTCAGTTTTGTTGTACTATTATTTTTTCTAAAGATGATGTTTTGTTTTCAAGCTAGACTAAAGAATGGTAAAGCATACTACCTAGTTCCAACATTTATTTTACTAAAAATGTAAAGAAAGGGCCAACAAGTTAAGTAGAATTTACAAATAGAAAACTTATCCCAAATAGTTACCTTTAAAAATTCAAAACAAACAGGCAAAAAAAAAAAAAGAAAAAAAGAATCCAGACTATGTTTTCTTCCACTGAGGCATCTTGTCTCCTTGTCTTGACATATATAGATATTTAATAGTTTCTTTTTTTAACATTTTATTTATTCATTAATGAGAAACATAGGAGTAGAGAGAAAGAGCCAGACATTATTCTGGTACATGTGCTGCTGGGGATTGAACTCAGGACCTCATCATTTAAGAGTCCGATGCTTTATCTACTGCGCCACCTCCCGGACCACAGTTTCTTGCATTTTCAAGGAGAGACACAGGCAGTTTCATTTGCAGAGTCTGTTGCATTCTTAAGAGTGAGTATTTCATTATCATTTTGAAAACAACATTTGCCTCCAGGCAAAACCATCTCTGAAATAATTATGTGAGTCAATGGAAAATATGGATTTATTTACAAAAGCTCTGCTTTCTCCAAGGTTCTTGGGTTACCTAGACTTTTAAAGCTAAGTTCTGAAAAATGAATGGATCTCTCAGTTGTATATGGTTATGTTGTATATGTTGTATATGGTTATTGAATTATATAGCTTTCTTTTTTATTTTTATAATTTTTATTTATAAAATGGAAACACTGAATTATATAGCTTTTTGCTGATCCCATAATATGTAATGAAAAGCCCCACCCCCACCCCCCATCCTAGTTTCTTACAACTGTATTCTTGACGAGTTCATAGGTTTGCAGTTCAGTTGTGATTCAGTTTGCGCTCTAAGTGAATCTGGCTGATTTAGACTGTACTTTAGTCTTTGTGTCAGCTTCAGACTGGCTTTGTGTGTCTTCATTCTGAAGCTCTGAAAAGATTAATGTCTATTTGGAATATTTTCTTCTTGTGGCAATGGGCTAAAAGCTCAAGAGAGTTAGAGGACTCTTGTGATCCTTTTAGGAACATAGCATGCCAATCCAGTGGTCAAAGTTAGTAAACTATTTAAGCTCAAAGTTCATAAGACAGGGATGAATAATTTGGCTACAGCAAGGACAGTTTCTCTCTCTCTCTCTCCCCCTCCCTCCCTCTTTCCCCCTCTCCCTCTCTCCCCCTATCTTTTCTCCACATATATATGTAACTTGATAGCCAATAAGTAATCCATGCATTAGGCCTGGATCCACACATTTATTCAGTTAACCAATCAATAGAAATTTATGGAAAAAAATTGTGTATTTTATAGACATGAACCACATGGAAGTTCCATAGATTCTAAGAAAGTTCAGTCATGTAGTTTAAGGTGCTGAACTACAAGACTTATAGCACAGGAGATCTGGGGAAGAAAAAAGGATGGATCAAGTAAGGTGATATTAAGTTGGAGAGGATCTGTAAAACCTATGCCAGACATTTCAGACCAAGCCAATGCTAGCTAATGAGAACTGTTTAAGAAGTTTTGTCTTTGTGGGATGGGTATAATTAAGAAAAATCATACTGGGTTAATGGTGGATCTAGATTAAATTACTAAATGAAAATAGTGTCCTTTATAAATGAAAACTAGTTTGAAGTTACACACACACACGGAAAGAGAGAGGGGAAATTCATGTGGAAATGAAGGCAGAAACAGGAATGATACAGCTGTAAGACAGTGAATTCTAAGAATGCTGGTAATCACCAGAAGATAGAAAGACATGAGAAAGTTTTCTTCTCAGGGGTCTGGCAGTGGGGTCACTTCTTGGTGGTGAAGCAGGTCTGCAGGTGTCTATTTTTCTCTCCCCCTCTCTGTCTCCCTCCTCTCTTGATTTCTCTCTGTCCTATCCAATGACAATAATAATAATGACAACAACTAGGGCAACAAAATGGGAAAAATGACCTCCAGGAGCATTGGATTTGAAGTGCAGGCACCGAAGCCCAACAATAACCTTGGAGGCAAATAAATAAATAGATAAAGAAATAAATATCGTTTTCTTCTCTAGATTTTCCTGATGGAGCATGGTTCTACCAGCCATTTGACTTTAAGAATCTAGTTTTGAGATCTGTGAGAGAATAAATTTTGTTGTTATCAAGTTTAGCAAGCAGGAAATTAATAGTTGAATTGCGGGATTCGGGCTGTAGCGCAGCGGGTTAAGCGCAGGTGGTGCAAAGCACAAGGACCGGTGTAAGGATCCTGGTTCGAACCCCGGCTCCCCACCTGCAGGGGTGTCGCTTCACAGGCGGTGAAGCAGGTCTGCAGGTGTCTATCTTTCTCTCCTCTCTGTCTTCCCCTCCTCTCTCCATTTCTCTCTGTCCTATCCAACAATGACAACAACAATAATAACTACAACAATAAAACAACAAGGGCAACAAATAATTTAAATAAATAAATAAAATATAAATAAATTAATTAAATATTAAAAATATAAATATAAAATATGAATATATAAAATATAAATAAATAAATTAAATATTAAAAATAGTTGAATTGCTCAATTTGGGACAAATTAATTTTGAGTATGATGTTTTATTTCTTCTCCTTCCAAATAATAGTGAACACCAACTACTGCTCCCTTGCTTTTTGTCCCAGTGATTGGTGTGAGTGTTTGTATGCAAGGTGCATAGCAATGACACTGGCATATGGGAAAAGTTCCCTACTGGTGAGCTTTTGTTGTCATCACCAGCTAGTCATGCTTGTCTTCTTCCAGGTGTCTCTGTTATGCCTGATTCTTGAGACCATCTACTTCATTTCCTACAGCCCTGCTGAAAGTGACTGTGTCTTCTATTTGAGAATCTATGTTTAAATCCTCATGCACTTCTTCAGGCCTCTCTAAGTAGCAAAGAAGGCTAATGTAAAGGACTGGAAATAAGTGTGAGCCTCCAGCATTTGGAAATGTTCTTTCAAGCTTCTGTTAAATTCGGGCTTACCCTGTAATATATGTGCATTCACTTAAATAGAATCTGGGTGCTTTGACTTACTAATTAAATTGCTAATTTCCTTCTAAATTCTCAAGGGGCATGTTCATACCCTGGAAAGATGTAACACAGTGCTTCTTGTTTCTTGTACTACCATCAACCTCAGTATACTGTTTGAAATTGCATAGCTTATCATTATATGGCTTCATAATCAGAAGTGGAGAGTTTTTTGTAAATAGTGCTTATGATCATTTCTCAGTTAGAATTTCAGGTTATTGTCTTTCCAATTTAAAAATATGTATGTTTTGGCATTTGGTTCTCAACCAGGAAAGATAGCCATTGCCCCAATGCAAGTCATGTGGTAATATCTAGAAGAATTTGTGGTTGTGGTGACTTAGGATGCTTCTGTCTTTCAGTGGGCAGGGACCAGGGATGCTGTACAACACTCTATAGTGCACAAGCCTCACCATATAGCAAAATATATGCCCCAAGGTAACTATATATTAAAATAAATTAAAGAAGGGAACAACCCTACTCTAAGTCCTATCTAGGATGACTAAGCCATAGATATTTCTACTTTTAATTAGGGTTTCTGTCATGTTATATATAGTGTTTGATTTTGTCCCTCTTGATTTCACCACACAGATCCCTATCTCATGCTTTGCATGTTCCTTTAGTTCCTAACATTGATCTAGGAAAGTATTAGCTGTTCAACAAATGCTAATGAATTAAATTTATTGATAGAAACATTTCCTTTTTAAAAAAATTTTTGTAAGGGGAAATATAGGCTCTATAGAGGAAGTGGGAGGTTCCTGCTTTCTTAGGGTTTAAGAAGGCAATAGATAGTCATAACTATAATCAAATTATCTGGCAGTTGGGTTAACTTTGAAAGTCCCATTATTAGGATTTGCTGTAACATGCCTAACATCACCATAATTTATGTCCTTTGGCATTATTTGTATGTAGCTGTGTCTTACGGAGTAATGCCACCATTTGCTTCTGTTTTCCCCTGGTCTAAGCTTTTAAGAGAGTCAACATTTCAAAGACTCAGCCTATGGTCTGTGCATTAAAAAGTTTGAAACATTCAATCAATTTTTCCTCCTCTCGCATTAATTAAATAGTGATGTATATGACTACAAAGTAATAGGAGTGCACATAAACACCATTCCCACCACCAAAAGACTGTGTCTCATCCCATACTCTCCCGCCTTCCCCCAATGAAACAGAACATTACTTTTTTTCTTTCGTTTATCATTTTTATTGGAGGTGGATAGATTACAGTACACTTGCTGGCACATGGGTCAGTTTCTCCATCTCCCCATGGCAGGTGTCTATAAAACACCCTCACTCCCGACTTAACTTCATTTCTATCCTCATGCACCAGGACCCCAAAGTCCCCACCCAGCACCCTCCCTGCTCTCCTTCCCCAGATTCCTTTGCTTTGGTGCTATACACCAAACCCAGCCTAAGTTTTACTCTGTTTTTCCTTTCTGTCCTTTTTTCTTAAGTGAAATCATTCAGAATTCTTCTCTTTTTGACGTCACTTTACTCCAAAATGCAGCTAAGGAGAAGACTTCATATATATAACTTCATATATATATATATATATATATATATATATATATATATATAACTTCATATATAAAACTTCAGTTAATCTAGTGTGAGTCATTTGACAGTAGATGAATGGATCAGTTAAACCACAGGGATTAGTTTATTTGATCAAGAAGAACCTAGACCTTTCTCTGGCTGGCAAGGCCAATCAATGCCATGGAACGAATTTTAAAGAGAAAGGTGATATTTTATCACTAACGAAAATCACAGAAAAGTACTAGACAAAAACAGTCAGAGAGCTGGGCAGTGTTTCATACAGCGAGGCATACCTATCACCATGCTTAAGGACCTGGGTTTGAGCCCCCTGCTCCCCACCTACACAAAGAACGCTTCATGAGTGGTGAAGCAGGTCTGCAGGTGTCTTATCTTTCTTTCTCCCTCTCTGTCTCCTTTGTTCTCTCAATTTCTCTCTGTCCTGTTAAATAAAAATAGAAAGAAAAAAATGGCTACCCAGAATGGTAGATTCATAATGTAGTCATTGAGCCCCAGTAATAACCCTGGTGGCAAAAAAAAAAAAATCATGGATGTCCAGTAAATATTCCATAAACATATAGACATATATATCCACTAATGAAAATGTGTAATAATTTAATGTTTGTTATTGTCAACATAAACATTTATTTAGAATGATTTGTCAGCAGAGTTCATGCAAAAATTCCTTTCTTACAAATAGAACAATTATGCTGCTAATTTTTTTTTCCACAGCATGCATATTGCTGTACTTAACAATAGGAAGTTAAAAATACCAAATAAATATGCCATGGAGTTTATGTCTTCATTGGATCACATATACCCTCTGGAAGTACCTGATTGTTGCCTTACATATTTTATGACATTTCCACCAGAAGCTCAAAACTCCTCTGTGGTTTGGGAAATGCAATGAGCAATACAATTCAGGCAACTCACAGTTCAGGGCTAGAGTCTGCTAGTGTCTTGTTCTCTATATCAGTCACAACATCTAATTTTAAAGAAGAAAATGTCACTACATTTTATTGCCGGTAGGATGATTGTATTAACTCAAACTTTAGTTGACAAGGACTACTCAAAATTAGCCTATAAGGATGTATATTCAGACAAGATATGAATACATGTTTGTCAAAATAGCAACAGGAGTCCTTGTTTAAAAGTTTAACAAATATTGTACCTTCAGGCTCTGATGATAAACTTAGTTCCACATTCACTGGTGACAAAAAAACATTTAGAAATCTGAGATCTATGTTTATATAGTTCTATTCTATATTGTGGTTCTTACTGTTCCTGACATGTAGAATGTCAGCTCAGGATGCAAGACTTTTGTCTGCTTTATTATTCAGGTCTTAGCATAAAATGTTTAATAAATAATCAATCAATGAATGGTGATTAAAATACTCATGTTCTTACTCCTGCAGACTTAAATACAGAAATACATATTTCTTAAAACTTGAAGATTTATATTACTTAATAAAACATGCTCATTTGTTCAACTTATCTGTTCAAGTTTAATGAGAAAATACTTCAGTGCAGTATTATTCAGTATTAGAAATTACACAGCATAAATTTGAGGTGACTAATCAGAATTTGATCTATAGTAAGTAACTGAATAACAATTTAAATTATCTTTTTTAAAAAATGGATTCGATAAGACAGAGAAATTGAGAGGAGAGGGAGAGATAAAAACAGATACAAAGTTTTTCAAAACACAAACTGAATCTTTTCAATATATAGGCTGTGTATTTGATATGCAGACTCTCTCAAAAACCTAGACCAAGTAGATCAGAAGCAACCAATAGCACAGCTATATACAAGATACTGGGTACTGTACAGCAAACCATAACAAAAGGACTTTTCAAAGTTAACCAAATTACCAAATAATGTGATGATAACATTAACTATCGATTGTCTTTTTGAACCCTAAGACAGCAGGAGCCTCTACTTCCCCCAGTCCTGGAACCCTTGGATAGGGTCCACTTTCCCATATGCCTCTCCCAATCCATATCAAATAATATTGCATCTGCCGATTACAACCTAACCAACACAACGATTGCCACCTCAACATGCTTCACTTCAGACTGTGTCCAGAGACTTCACTGTGGAATGACAACCCTCCAACTTCATTACTCGGGTGAAACCTTTCCTTTTATAGTATACTCTAATTTCATCTCAGGTGGTTCACTTTCTAACAAAGTCCCAAAACCTAGATATACACCAGTTTCTGTGAGAGAGAGCATATGTTCACACGTATCCATAAACTACTGCAAAATATATACCTGAAAGCAGAAGTGCACTAGAGTTTGCAGTGAGTATCCCCCTAACACTTCCTCTCCTCTATTCCAAGCTTTGGGTCCATGATTGCTCAATAATTTGTTTGGCTTCGTATGTTAACTCTCTTTTCAGTCACCAGGTTTCAGATGTCATCAGGATGCCAGCCAGGCTTCCCTAGACTGAAGACCCCACCAATGTGTCCTGGAGCTCCGCTTCCCCAGAGACCCACCCTACTAGGGAAAGAGAGAGGCAGACTGGGAGTATGGACCGACCAGTCAACGCCCATGTTCATCGGGGAAGAAATTACAGAAGCCAGACCTTCTACCTTCTGCAACCCACAATGACCCTGGGTCCATGCTCCCAGAGGGATAGAGAATGGGAAAGCATCAGGGGAGGGGGTGGGAAATGGAGATTGGGTGGTGGGAATTGTGTGGAATTGTACCCCTCCTACCCTATGGTTTTGTTAATTAATCCTTTCTTAAATAAAAAAATAATAATGATAAAATAAAAACAGATACCTGCAGACCTGTCTCACTGCTTATGAAGTACCCCTGCTGCAAGTGGGGAACGGGGGCTTGAACCCTGATGCTTGTATGGGTCCTTGCATGTAGTACTATGTGCACTTAACAGGCTATGCCAGTGCCCACTCACCCAATTCAAATTATCTTTAACTGAAGAAATGATACTTATAAGGCTATGTTTTGGAAAGTCAGAGGAATAGAGATGACTAATATATTTATATTTATAGAGAGGTTCTAATTATCTAACCTAGATTTTACTCCTTTCTCTCTTCATTTTTTAAAATTATTTATATGTATTTATTTTATTTTCCCTTTTGTTGACCTTGTTTTTTTATTGTTGTTGTAGTTATTGTTGTTATTGATGTCATCGTTATTAGATAGGACAGAGAGAAATGGAGAGAGATGGGGAAGACAGAGGGTGAGAGAAAGATAGACACCTACAGACCTGCTTCACCACCTGTGAAGTGAATCCCCTGCAGGTGGGGAGCCAGGAGCTTGAACTGGGATCCTTAAGCAGGTCCTTGAGCTTCATGCTACATGTGCTTAGTCCACTGTGCTACCGCCCAGCTCCCCCTCTTCATTTTTTAAAAAATGTTTTTAAATCTTTATTTATTTTGAATAAAGACAGAAATTGTGAGGGGAGGGGGAAATAGTGTGGAAGAGAGACAGAGTGTCTCTGCAGACCTGCTTCACCACTCTTGAAGATTACCCCCTGCAGGTGGGGACCAGGGGTTTGAACCTGGGTCCTTATGCACTGTAATGTGTGCGCTTAACCAGGTGCACCACCGCCTGGCCCCGCCCTCTCTTCATTTTTTATCCATGCTGTCCTTGAGGTTGTCTTATTGTTGGACAAAAATCTCTTCATCTTACAGCAAAAAAGTGTCATGGGGAGCCCTGGACTTATACTGCCCTTGTATTAAGTGATCCCAGAAAATTAATCCAATCTCCCATCTCATATAGCTAGAGGAATTTTCTTTTTCTTTTTTTTTTATTAGTGATTTAATAATCATCAACAGGATTGTGGTACAAGAGGGATACAGTTATATGAGATTCCCACCGCCAGAGTTTTTCATAAATGACTAATTGGCCCTCTTTTGTGATAGTGTTCATTTCTGAACCAAAAACTATGTACTGAGATAGGGATAGAAGGATAATTGAAGGGAGTCAGGCAATAGCACAGCAGGTTAAGCACATGTGGTGCAAAGCACAAGGACCAGAGGAAGGATACCAGTTCGAGCCCCCAGCTCTCCCCACCTGCAGGGGAGTCACTTCACAGGTGGTGAAGCAGGTCTGCAGGTGTCTATTTCTCTCTCCCCCTTTTTGTTTTCCCCCTCTCCTCTCCATTTCTCTCTGTCCTATCCAACAACGACATCAATAACAACAACAATAATTTTTTAAAAAAAGGGCAACAACAGGGAAAATAAACAAGTATAAAAAAAGGAAGGATAATTGATTGGTCCACCAGAGTACTAAACTGTCACCTTGGCAAGGAAGGCATACCTATATTAATCAGGACTGACAGTCAATGGGTCTCAGCGTGGAGGGAAGAAGAAGAATCAGAAGATCTCAAAAGAATGGAAGGATGCAATAAAAGTAACCACCATAGATACCCAGATGTCCATTGTAGTTCCTCTGACAAGTTTTCTGTATAGAATTTTAATTAATTTCAGTAGTGAACTTTTTCTAATTCCCTTATAAGCAAACTAAAACTCTGAAGGCTGAAGCAATTTGTCCAAGGTCATCTTGTGAGTTAATAAGTAATCTAAGAGATAATCAAGAACTACATTTTCCTAGTCTAGAGTCTATTCCCACTGTACCATTTGGTCTCCCAGATGCACTATAAACCCACTTCCTTTTTTTCCCCTTTCACTTCAAGCATGAGTGTTCCCTTTTATAAAATCATAATCTATTATGAATTTATAAAGTAAGTTTTCCAATAGCACTTCCATGCACACAATATAAAACTGACCTTTTAAGAAAGTGTTGGAATTCTATAATCTGTATAAATCGCTCTGATGACAATGACTTAATAACATTGCAGTGCAAGAATCAAATGAGGAGGGATTTCTTTTTGCTTATTTTGTAAGCGATGGATGCTTTTTGGACATTGCATTTATCCTGAGATGATTTAAATCAGTTCAATAAAAGGGTTTTGTGTTTTATGACCTGAAACTCTTAGTCAGTAAACCCAATGGAAATCATTGCAAAGAATGGAGCTCTAGCTCTGCTCATTTCACAGCCTCTCAAAGCACTCTCTTTTGACCAACCAGCATCAACTGATATTCTGGTCTTTTTCCTAAAAACTTTCAACAGGCAAACTACTATAGGGATTGAAAACAGTCATTAGGATTCTTTAACAATGGGCAGAATACATTGTCCCTGAGCTTCTCTTTCTACATCAGTGACATGTAGATGTTTTGAGTGTACATGTTTGACAGGTCTGTCAGTATTTGGTAGTTAAGTTGCAATAAACAATTAAAGGTGAACTTAGCCTGACTATCTTTTTTTTTTATGATTTAAGAAAGGATAAATTAACAAAACCATAGGGTAGGAGCGGTACAACTCCACACAATTCCCATCACCCAATCTCCATATCCCACTCCCTCCCCTGATAGCTTTCCCATTCTCTATCCCTCTGAGAGCATGGACGCAGGGTCATTGTGGGTTGTAGAAGGTGGAAGGTCTGGCTTCTGTAATTGCTTCCCCGCTGAACATGGGTGTTGACTGGTCGGTCCATACACCCAGTCTGCCTCTCTCTTTCCCTAGTAGGGTGTGTCTCTGGGGAAGCTGAGTTCCAGGACACATTGGTGGGGTCTTCAATCCAGGGAAGCCTGGCCAGCATCCTGATGGCATCTGGAACCTGGTGATTGAAAAGAGAGTTAACATACGAAGCCAAACTATTTGTTGAGCAATCATGGATCCCAAGCTTGGAATAGTGGAGAGGAAGTGTTAGGGAGGTACTCACTGCAAACTCTAGTGTACTTCTGCTTTGTACTTCTGTTGGTTAGGTTGTGATCGGCGGATGCAATATTATTTGGTATGGATTGGGAGACGCATACGGGAAAGTGGGCCCTATCCAAGGGTTCCAGGACTGGGGGAAGTAGGGGCTCTATAGTGGAGATGTGAGGTTCCTGCTGTCTTAGGGTACAAAAAGACAATCGATAGTTAATGTTATCATCACATTATTTGGTAATTGGGTAATTGGGTTAACTTTGAAAAGTCCTTTTGTTATGGTTTGCTGTACAGTACCCAGTATCTTGTATATAGCTGTGCTATTGGGTACTTCTAATCTACTTGGTCTAGGCTTTTGAGAGAGTCTGCATATCAAATACACAGCCTATATATTAAAAAGATTCAGTTTGTGTTTTGAGAAACTTTGAGACATACAATTGATTTTCCCTCTCTCATATTAATTAACTACTGATTTATATGTCTACATTTTGCTAGGAGTGTACATAAACACCATTCCCACCACCAAAAGACTGTGACCCATCCCTCCCACCCACTCCCACCACCCACTGGGCCAGGAAGCTGCATGTCTACCCCTCACCACTGGGTTTTTACTTTGGTGACCTACTTACAATTTGGTCAGGTCCTGCTTTTAGTTTCCCTTTCAGATCTTCTAAGTCAGCTTCTGTTGATGAGTGGGATCATCCCATACTCATCTTTATCTTTCTGACTTAGTTCACTTAACATAATTCCTTCTAGCTCTGTCCAAGATGGGTCAGAGAAGGTGGGTTCATTGTTCTTGACAGCTGCATAGTCTTCCATTGTGTATATATACCACAGCTTTCTCAGCCACTCATCTGTTGTTGGGCACCTGGATTGCTTCCAGGTTTTAGCTATTATGAATTGTGCTGCTATGAACATAGGAGTACACACCTCTTTTTGGTTGGGTGTTATGGAGTCCTTGGGGTATAACCCCAGGAGAGGAATTACTGGATCATATGGAAGGTCCATATCTAGCCTTGTGAGAGTTTTCCAGACTGCTCTCCACAGAGGCTGTACCAATTTACATTCCCACCAGCAATGTAAAAGGGTTCCTCTATCCCCACATCCTCTCCAGCATTTGTTGCTGCTGTCCTTTTTGATGTATGCCATTCTTACAGGAGTGAGGTGGTATCTTAGTGTTGTCTTAATTTGCATTTCTCTGACAATCAGTGACCTAGAGCAGTTTTTCATATGTTTGTTAGCCTTTTGGATCTCCTCTGGAGTGAATGTTTTGTTCATATCCTCTGCCCATTTATGGATGGGGTCATTTGCTTTTTTGGTGCTAAATTTGCTGAGCTCTTTATATATTTTGGTGATTAGTTTCTTGTCTGATGTATGGCATATGAATATCTTCTCCCATTCTGTGAGGGGTCTCTTTGTTTGTTTAATAGTTTCTTTGGATGTGCAGAAGCTTTTCAATTGATGTAGTCCCATTGGTTTGTTTCTGCTTTAGTCTTCCTTGCAATTGGGTTTGATTCATCAAAGATGTCCTTGAGGTGTAGGTGGGAAAGTGTTTTACCAATGTTTTCCTCTAAGTATTTGATTGTTTCTGGTCTGACATCTAGGTCTTTGATCCATTTGGAGTTGATTTTTGTTTCTGGTGAGATAAAAGTGGTTCAATTTCATTCTTCTGCATGTTTCAACCCAGTTTTCCCAGCACCATTTATTGAAGAGAGCCTCCTTTTTCCATTTAATCCTTTGGGCCCCCTTATCAAAGATTAGATGCCCATAGGTGTTGGGATTTACTTCTGGGCTTTCAATTCTGTTCCACTGGTCTGTGTGCCTATTTTTGTTCCAGTACCATGCTGTTTTGATGATGATGGCTTTATAATATACTTTAAGGTCTGGGAGTGTGATGCCTCCATTTCTGTTTCTTTTCCTCAAGATGGTTTTGGCAATTCTAGGTGTTTTCGTGTTCCAGATAAATGATTGTAGTGTTTGTTCTATTCTCTTAAAGAAGCTTGGTGGAACTTTGATGGGTATTGCATTAAATTTGTATATGGCTCTGGGGAGAATATTCATTTTGATGATATTTATTCTTCCAATCCATGAGCATGGGATATCTTTCCATTTCTTGGTATCAGTTTCTATTTCCTTGAGTAGCGACTCATAGTTTTCAGCATACAAGTCTTTCACTTCTTTGGTCAACTTTATTCCTAGGTATTTGATTGCTTTTGCTGAAACAGTAAATGGGAGTGATTTCTGGATGTCTTCTTCTTCAGATTTAGTGTTTGCATAAAGAAATGCCACTGATTTTTGTACATTGATTTTGTAGCCTGATACCTTGCTATATTGCCTAATATCTTCCAGTAATTTTCTGCTGGATTCTTTAGGTCTTTCTATGTATACTATCATATCATATGCAAATAGTGAGAGCTTGACTTCTTCCCTTCCAATCTGTATTCCTTTGATTTCTTTCTCTTGCCTGATTGCTATAGCAAGAACTTCCAATACTATGTTGAAGAGTAACGGTGACAGTGGACAGCCCTGTCTAGTCCCCGATCTGAGGGGGAATGCTTTCAGCTTCTGTCCATTGAGTATGATGTTGGCTGTAGGTTTGCTATATATATAGACTCCACTATCTTGAGGAATTTCCCATCTATTCCCATTTTTTGTAGAGTTTTGAGCATGAATGGGTGTTGGATTTTGTCAAAGGCTTTCTCTGCATCTATTGAGATAATCATGTGGTTTTAGGCTTTGCTTTTATTGATGTGGTGAATGACATTGATTGACTTACAGTTGTTGAACCAGCCTTACATTCCTGGGAAGAATCCCACTTGGTCGTGATGAACAATCTTTTTGATATGTTGCTGTATCGGGTTGGCCAAGATCTTGTTTAATATTTTGGCATCTATATTCATCAGAGATATTGGTCTGTAGTTTTCCTTTTTTGTTCTGTCCCTATCAGCTTTTGGTATCAGGGTGATGTTGGCTTCATAGAAGGTGGAAGGGAGTATTCCTGTTTCTTCAATCTTATGGAATAGCTTAAGAAGTATGGGTATTAACTGTTTTCTAAAAGTTTTGTAGAATTCTTTTGTGAAGCCATTTGGTCCAGGACTTTTGTTGTTGGGGAGATTCTTAATAACGGTTTCAATTTCCTTGTCTGTGATTGGTGCATTTAGATTTTGTAGTTCTTCTTGGTTCAGTTTTGGAAGGGCATATGTTTCTAGGAATTGTTCCATTTCTTCCAGATTCTCTAGCTTGGTGGTGTATAGTTCTTTATAGAAGTTTCGCAGGATTCTCTGGATTTCTGTGGTGCCAGTTGTGATATCTCCTCCATCGTTTACAATTCTATTAATTTTAGTCTTCTCTGCTGGATTCTTTAGGTTTTTCTATGTATACTATCATATCATCTGCAAATAGTGAGAGCTTGACTTCTTCCCTTCCAATCTGTATTCCTTTGATTTCTTTCTCTTGCCTGATTGCTATGGCAAGAACATCCAATACTATGTTGAAGAGTAATGGTTACAGTGGACAGTCCTGTCTATTCCCTGATCTGAGGGGGAATGCTTTCAGCTTCTGTCCATTGAGTATGATGTTGTTTGTAGGTTTGCTATACATATAGACTCCAATATCTTGAGGAATTTCCCATCTATTCCCATTTTTTGTAGAGTTTTGAGCATGAATGGGTGTTGGATTTTGTCAAAGGCTTTCTTTGCATCTATTGAGATAACCATGTGGTTTTTGGCTTTGCTTTTATTGATGTGGTGAATGACATTGATCGACTTATGTATGTTGAACCAGCCCTGCATTCCTGGGATGAATCCCACTTGGTCGTGATGAACAATATTTTTGCTATGTTGCTGTATCCGGTAGGCCAAGATCTTGTTTAATAATTTGGCATCTATGTTCATCAGAGATATTGGTCTGTAGTTTTCCTTTTTTGTTCTGTCCCTATCAGCTTTTGGTATCAGGGTGATGTTGGCTTCTTAGAAGGTGGAAGGGAGTATTCCTGTTTCTTCAATCTTATGGAAAAGCTTAAGAAGTATGGGTACTAACTGTTTCCTGAAAGTTTTGTAGAATTCATTTGTGAAGCCATCTGGTCCAGGACTTTTGTTGTTGGGGAGATTCTTAATAACGGTTTCAATTTCCTTGTCTGTGATTGGTGCATTTAGATTTTGTAGTTCTTCTTGGTTCAGTTTTGGAAGGGCATATGTTTCTAGGAATTGTTCCATTTCTTCCAGATTCTCTAGCTTGGTGGTGTATAGTTCTTTATAGAAGTTTCACAGGATTCTCTGGATTTCTGTGGTGCCAGTTGTGATATCTCCTCCATCGTTTACAATTCTATTAATTTTAGTCTTCTCTGCTGGATTCTTTAGGTTTTTCTATGTATACTATCATATCATCTGCAAATAGTGAGAGCTTGACTTCTTCCCTTCCAATCTGTATTCCTTTGATTTCTTTCTCTTGCCTGATTGCTATGGCAAGAACATCCAATACTATGTTGAAGAGTAATGGTTACAGTGGACAGCCCTGTCTATTCCCTGATCTGAGGGGGAATGCTTTCAGCTTCTGTCCATTGAGTATGATGTTGTTTGTAGGTTTGCTATACATATAGACTCCACTATCTTGAGGAATTTCCCATCTATTCCCATTTTTTGTAGAGTTTTGAGCATGAATGGGTGTTGGATTTTGTCAAAGGCTTTCTTTGCATCTATTGAGATAACCATGTGGTTTTTGGCTTTGCTTTTATTGATGTGGTGAATGACATTGATCGACTTATGTATGTTGAACCAGCCCTGCATTCCTGGGATGAATCCCACTTGGTCGTGATGAACAATATTTTTGCTATGTTGCTGTATCCGGTAGGCCAAGATCTTGTTTAATAATTTGGCATCTATGTTCATCAGAGATATTGGTCTGTAGTTTTCCTTTTTTGTTCTGTCCCTATCAGCTTTTGGTATCAGGGTGATGTTGGCTTCTTAGAAGGTGGAAGGGAGTATTCCTGTTTCTTCAATCTTATGGAAAAGCTTAAGAAGTATGGGTACTAACTGTTTCCTGAAAGTTTTGTAGAATTCATTTGTGAAGCCATCTGGTCCAGGACTTTTGTTGTTGGGGAGGTTCTTAATAATAGTTTCAATTTCTTTGTCTGTGATTGGTGCATTTAGATTTTGTAGTTCTTCTTGGTTCAGTTTTGGAAGGGCATATGTTTCTAGGAATTGTTCCATTTCTTCCAGATTCTCTAGCTTGGTGGTGTATAGTTCTTTATAGAAGTTTCACAGGATTCTCTGGATTTCTGTGGTGCCAGTTGTGATATCTCCTCCATCGTTTACAATTCTATGAATTTGGGTCTTCTCTCTTTTTTGTTTAGTTAGTCTGCCTAGGGATTTGTCAATTTTGTTTAATCTTTTAAAGAACCAACATTTGGCTTCATTGATCTTTTGTATGGTTCTTTTATTTTCGATGTTGTTTATTTCTGGGTTCTCTTATTTTCAATGTTTATTTCTGCTCGAACTTTAGTGATTTCTGTCCTTCTGGTTGCTTTAGGGTTCCTTTGTTCCTCTTCCTCTAAGTCCTTGAGGTGTTCATTAAGGTCGTTCATTTGAGCTTTTCTTGGTATTTTATATGTGATTGTATGGCTATAAGTTTCCCTCTCAGTACTGCTTTAGCTGTGTCCCAAATATTTTGATAGTTTGTGTCTTCATTTTCATTTGTTTCCAGGAACATTTGAATTTCCTGTTTGAGTGAATCTCTGACTCAGTGGTTCTTAAGGAGTATGTTGTTTAGTTTCCAAATTCTGTGACTTTTAATAATTTTCTGTTTGTTGTTAAATGTTAGTTTTACTCCACTGTGGTCTGAGAAGATACTTGGGATGATTTCGATGCTCTTGAATTTATTGATGCTGTCTTTGTGGCCTAACATGTGGTCTATCCTTGAGTATGTGTTATGTGGATTTGAAAAGAAGGTGTATTCCAGTTTTTTTGGGTGAAGGACTCTGAAAATGTCCAAGAGGTCTAGTCTGTCAATCTCTTAATTCAATTCTCTTGTATCTTTGTTGGTTCTCTGCTTTGTTGATCTGTCTAAGTGTGAGAGTGGGGTATTGAAGTCTCCCACTATTATTGTATTACTATTGTTGTATTTTTGAAATTCTTTCAGTAAATGCTTGACGTATTTAGAGGGTCCCTCATTGGGTGCATAGATGTTAATAATTGTTAAGTCTTCTTGGCTGATTGATCCTCTAATCATTATGTAATGTCCTTGCCTATCTTTTATTACTTTATTTAATTTCAAATATATTGTGTTTGAGATGAGAATGGCTGTTCCTGCCCTTTTCTGTGGTCCGTTAGCCTGTATGATAGTTTTCCATCCTTTCACTTTAAGTCTGTGTTTATCTTGTTGTGACAGATGAGATTCTTACAAGCAGCATATGGTTGGGTTATGTTTTCTGATCCATGCCCCCACTCTGTGCCTTTTGATGGATGAGTTTAAGCCATTGACGTTTATTGATATTATGGATTTAATATATTGTAGTGCCATTGTTCAAAAAATTTTTTTTTGTTTGCTCTGATATATTGCAAATATTATAGTGATGTTCTTGTTTATAAGAGGTCTTTTAGAACCTCTTTCAGGGCCGGTTTGGTGAAGGTTGCCTCCTTTAATTGTTGTTTGTCTAAGAAGGTTTTGATCCCTCCATCTAGTTTGAATGAAAGTCTAGCAGGATATATTATCCTTGGTTGAAACCCTTTTTTATTCAGGGTTCGATAGATATCTTGCCATTCTCTTCTGGCTTTTAGAGTTTGAGTGGAGAAGTATGCAGATAATCTTATGGGTTTTCCCCTGTATGTGACTTTTTGTTTCTGTCTTGTAGCCTTTAGGATCCTTTCTTCATCCTTACTCCTTCTCATTGTGACTATGATGTGTCTTGGTGTCTTCAGGTCTGGGTTGATTCCTTTTGGGACTCTCTGGGCCTCTTGAATCTTGATGTTTTTCTGTTATTCAGGTTTGGGAAGTTTTCTTCTATAATTTCCTCTAGAATGTTTGCTTCCCCTTCCTCTCTTTCTTCCTCTGGCAGGCCAATTATGTGAATAGTACTTCTTTTGAGATCATCCTATATTTCTCTGTTGTTGTTTTCAGTGTCTCTCAATCTCTTTTTAAGCTCTTTCACCTCTTTCTTTGTTTTCTCTAACTCATCCTCTGTCTGACTAATTCTGTTTTCTGCTTCTGTAGTCTGCTTTCCCTTGCCTCAGCTTCTTTCTTCATTAGAGCTATTTCAGCTTTCAGTTCTCTAATTGCCTCAAGATAATCAGTATTTTCCTTGGGGGTCTCAACTGTTGTTTCCCTAACACTGCCATTCCTTTCCTCCAATGTTGTTTTCATTTCTGTGATTAATAAGTTTATTATTGTTTGCATACTTTTCTTATGTATGGTTACTTCTGGCTGATTTGTAGTTTCTTCTGGGCTCTTGTCTTCATTCATTGGAGTAGCAGTTTTATTTGTTTTTGATCTACCCATTTTTTTGATTTATGTATTTTTTTGATTTATGTTCTGTTATTCCTCAGTTGTTGTGTTTTGAGTACAAGCAACACTGTACTAAATACTGTTTCCAGTAGATGTAGTTGGAGCTCAAGCCACTAGCAGCTTCTCATTCCACCATCTTCTGGAATCCCCACAGTATACCTTGTTTAAACTTTCTATACATTTACATTCTGCAAAGGGGCTCCCCAAGTTTGCATTCCTACCATCAGTGTTACAAAAATCTCCTGTTCTCCATAAACAATGCCAGCACCTGACATTTCTTGTTTGTTGATGTAGGACATTCTCATAGGTTTGACATGAAATCTTAATGAAATTTTAATTTATATTTCCATAGTGATAAGTATTTCTTCATATGTCTGTTGGCTATATGTATCTCTCCTTTAACATACTATTTAAATCTTTGGCCTACTTTTTATTGTGCTTATTTTTCCTTTTGTTTAGCTGTCTGATTTCTTTATAGATGTTTGATGGCAATTGCTTGTCAAATGTGTGTTGTGCAAATATCTTTACCTAGATACTGACTTGCCTGGTCATCCTTGTGAATTTTACTTATGAAATATTGGAGTTTAATATAATCCCATTTATTTTCTCTTATTTTTTTCTTTCTTTCTTTTTTTTTTTTTACTAGAGCACTGCTCAGCTCTGGTTTATGGGGGTGTGTGGGATTGAACTTGGGACTTGAGAACCTCAGGCATGAAGGTCTCTTTGCATAACCATTATGCTATACCCCCACTTCTCTTATGTTTATTTCACATGTTCATGGGATTGAGTCTCCAAGTAAACTTTAAGGTTAAGGTCCTGCAAAAAAAAAAAGTGAGAGAATATAGTTACCTCAACACTGAAAACTTATGATTTAAAACACAGTCTAATATTGTTTTTATTATTATGTATGTCATGTGGAGATTGGGATGAATTTAAGTGTTTTTATTCTCCTGTCTTCTTTTAAAATCACAGATTTACATAGGGATTATTAGTATCCTTTGATGAATAATATAGGAATTTAGAGTTGATTTTAATCTATGCCTAACATTGTGATAAAAGACAGATATAACCTGGGCCAGGGAGATAACCAGATAGAATGCCAGAGTACACTCTGTGAGATCTCTGGGGTCACAGGTTCAGCCCCCTGCACTACCATATGCCAAAGCTGAGCAGTATTCTCTGGTCTTCTCTCTCTACAATCTCATTTTCATAATAAAATGAATAATCTTTTAAAAAAATTTTATTTATAAAAAGGAAACACTGATAAAAACCATAGGATAAGAGGAGTACAACTCCACACATTTTCCACCACCAGAAGTCCATATCGAATCCCCTCCCCTGATAGCTTTCCTATTCTTTATTCATCTGGGAGTATGGACCCAGGGTCATTATGGGGTGCAGAAGGTGGAAGGTCTGGCTTCTGTAATTACTTCTCCACTGAACTTTGGCATTGGCAGTTTGATCCATACTCCCAGGCTGTCTCTCTCTTTCCCTAGTAGGGTGGCACTCTGGGGAAGTGGGACTCTAGGAGAAGTTGGTGGGGTCATCTGCCCAGGGAAGTCTAGTTGGCATCATGTTAGCATCTGGAACCTGGTGGCTGAGAAAAGAGCCAAACAAGTTGTTAACTACTCATGAACCTAAAGGCTGGAATAGTTCAAATGAAGAGTTTGGGGGGGGGGTGTCTCCATCTTATAAATATTTAGTAGTCCTATTTTAGTTATATTCCAAAGGGCCCATGACTATACTAGTTTTTTTCTTTTTTTCCCCCTGAGCCTGACATCTGATATGCAGGTGGATCCAAGTTATTTTAAAAGAAAAATATACAATATGTGTTAAAGTAGTAGGATAATGGCCAGTTTTAATTTTCTCCTTTACATAGAGAATATCACATTGTCTCAAAAATGAAGTCATATGATAGTAGTAAGATATTTAGCTTACATGCCTGGCTACAAACAGTAAAATGATAAACTTAGTGATCTGGGAGGTGGAACAGTGGATAAAGCATTGGACTGTCAAGCATGAGGTCCTGAGTTCAGTCCCCGGTAGCACATGTACTAGACTGATGTTTGGCTCTTTCTCTCTCTCCTCCTATGTTTCTCATTAATAAATAAATAAATATTTTTTAAAAATGATAAACTTGGCCTGACTTTAAACTCTTACAAATGAGAAAGTGTTCCTTAGTAATCTTGTCTTCCTAATTAATGGCTAATCTAAAAGTTTAAGGTGAAATAAATATTAAAGTATTTTCTCTTTAGATTGGTCATAAATTTTACTGATGTATTAACATTGTGTTATTAAACTTAAAATTTTATGAGTTATCACTTGAGACTTTTGTGGTTGCAGATAGAAAATCAGTCTGAACTGATTTAAGCAAGAAAAGGGAATATATTGACTCATACCCAAGAGATGATATCATGGTTTCAGGCATAGTTGGATCCAGTTTATAAATTACCATAAATCACATACCCTCTCTAAGCTCTGTTATCCTGAATCAGTCTTCTGGGGAGGGGGATCGTTCTGTGTGTAGAAAAGATATCTCCTCTAAGTTAGTAATTTATGTATTTTTGTCTCAATTAATTGTATGTATATAGCATAAAGTAGGATAAATATTCAAAGTCAAAGTTAATACCAAACAATCTGCAATGACTACTGGTAGTATGACACAGTAATAGGAGTAGTGTTTCTTCAGAAAATAGTTTCAGTCCCAAAGTAGGAAAATACTATTGCTACTGCAACTAATAATAATGATATGGCTATCTATTAAAGAATATGGAATGACTTCATTGTAACTAAGTTTCACAAATCTTCTATTGTTTTCAATTATTCTGTTTCTAAAGAAGTCTCTCAAGATTTTAGACAGTATGCTGTTGGGCTAGTGTCACACAGAGAGAGATGACCCAGGGACCAAGCTTGTGGCAGCAGGACAATTCAAATCTTTATTCATCTGAGCTTCCCAGAGTCAGGTGGTAGCACATCTGGTTAAGCCATGTGGTGCCAACAGCAATGGCCAGCATCAGCCTCTTGCTCTGCCCGCCCGCCCTCCTCCAGGTCAGGACCCGGAAGAGATAAGACAGAAATGGCTTGACAATAACATACATGGTTAGGAGAGGGGTGGAGAAAGGGGCTGGGAATGGTATGAACCTCCGCAGCAACTGTTGCTAGGGGTTCAACTGGCAGGATTAGCAATACCCTGTGGGAAATTAGGAAGGAGACCTTTAGTCATTTGTAAGACAAAGCAGAATATTGATATGTAATAAAAGAATGGGCTATAGCATCAGAGAATTTAGGGTGGTTCATGAGGCAGGGAGAGGATGGATGTCCCCTCAAGTCAATCCCTGCCAAGCTCAGCCACATGCTCACAATTTAGGCTTTGTATTGGGCCTAAAAAATAAAAATAAAATAAAATCAACTGTGGTATTAAATGCCAGAGTTGATTAAGACTAGTACTGTTCATATTCACCCTCAGTAAAATGCATAAATATGAAAAAGTCAAACACATTTTAAGAGTTACCTATACAGATAATTACATTCTTATTTTTTCTTAATGTCTCCAGGGTTAGCACTAGGCTTTTGTACCTGCAAGTCAAATACACCACTCCCAGCAGCCATTTTTTCCCTTTTTTATAGAGACAGAGAAAAACTAAGAGAGAATTCTTGGAGAGAAGGATTAAGAGAGACACAGCACTACTTCCCCCTTCTTGCCCCTCTGTATGGGTGCATGTGTATGGAGAGGGGGTATATTGAACTTGGATCCTTGTGCATGGTGATGTGTATATTCTTTCGGGTGTGCCACAGTCAGGTGGCTCATAAAATGATTTTTTTTTCTTCAAGGTTATTGCTGGGGCTCAGTGCCTGTACTATGAATCCACTTCTCCTGGAGGCTATTTTTTTCCCCTTTTGTTGCCCTTGTTGATATCGTTCTTCTTATTGTTATTATTATTGTCATTGTTGTTGGATAGGACAGAGAGAAATCGAGAGAGAATGGGAAGACAGATGGGGAGAGAAAAAGAGACACCTGCAGACCTGCTTCACTGCCTGTGAAGCAACTCCCGGACAGGCGAGGAGCAGGAGGCTCAAACCCGGATCCTTATGCTGGTCCTTGAGTTTCATACCATGTGCACTTAACCTGCTGTGCTACCACCTGGCCCCCCATGAAATGACTTTTACTGACTATTCTATTCTTTTTGTGAAGAAAAAAATTTCACAGCTCAGAGAGTGATTGTGATCATCTCATTTCACTTCTTGGGCTGTGCCCCAGACATGCTTAATTCAAAACTCTCAGGTGTGTGTGTGGCTGGGGTTGCCATTAGTCTGTGTTTAATTTAGCTCTGTCATTTTGGATGCACAGTAGGTTTACAAACAACATTTTTTTAAACTTTTATTTATTATTGGCTAGAGACAGAAATTGAGAGGGGGAGGGGAGATAGAGTGGAAGAGAGACAGAGAAACACCTGCAGCCCTGCTTCACCACTCCTGAAGCTTTCCCCCTTGTTGTTAAATTCAGAGGCTCCAGCAGGCCGGGCTAGCATCGTGGTGGTAGAGACAGAGACTCGGGGACACACGGCTGGGCTGAGAAGCTTTATTCACAAGCGGGCAAACTTGTGCTCTCCTGTCTTTCTCCTCTGGCGGCAGAGAGCGACCCTTAAACTAATCACCATACAGATCTGTGTTGTATTCCCTCACGTGGCCGCACCAAGAACTCTGGAACTATGTAGCATAGGGGGCAGGGAGAAAGAGAGGCGCGAAACTAGCAAGGGCCAAACCAATTCTCCTGGCGGGGGCAAAGAGAGACCAAACCATTGTGAAACATACAATAATTCCCCCTTTTCTTTTTAACTAAGTGACCATAGTATCAGGGGTGTGAGGTGAACAGAAACCTATATCGTACAGGAATTTTCAAAAAAGAAACTGGCACAAACATGGAGAAACATGTAAGCGAGTAAGAAGAACCAGTGTGCTGCCAAGGGAAGGCCTGAGGGGGCCATATTTTTACCTCTGTGGGCAAAACTTTATCAGCTTAAAAAAAAACATTTCCTGCCTCTGGGGGGCGTACTTGCCTCGATGAGCATTTTCTAGCATGGGGGGAGGGTGAGACCTAGAGTCACAAGGCAGCTGGCTGCAGTCAGTCTTTGAAAAACCCAGCAGCATAAGGGAAGCTGCTAGTTTTGTGCAAAGTGTCCAAGAGTTGTACCAGTGAGTCCGATAGAAATGTGAGGCCCAAGCAGATGCCCACCAAAGAATTGTACGTCTGTCTTGATGGGGAATGTCAGCCATCAGAATTCTGCTTTTCTGTATAGAACTTGACTGCTGCAATTCACTTACTTATGAAACAAAACTTGTAGCAGGTTAGAAGTTTACCACAATTGATAACTCTATCACAATTGGAAGTCCCTTCCAGCACGATTTTAAGGCTATTTAAAGTTCAAACAATAAAATGTGGAAAGGCAAACATGAACCATAGGAAGAAAAAGGCCTCAGGCATGAGAATTATTAGCATAACCATAGTGCAATCTAATGTTTCTAATTGAGAAGAAATTTGAGACTTTTACATATCAACTTTTACATATCATCTTTTTAACCTTTTGTTACACATTCAAGATGGAGACACACCCTAGGTGTGTGCAGGTTTTTTTTTTTTAGACCAACTTAGTTAAAATACATTGATTGTTAACTAATTTTTACCTCAGACTTTAAATGTAAGTTAATTTTATCTTTATGAGAACTATGTTGAAAGCCTTTTTCATTTAACTCTGTCTGGTAAGAATATAGCCTTAAAGTTATATTTTTAACCTTAAAGGTAATGTTACCAAACTTTAAACACACACATACACATGGTCTTTAATACACAGGGAGAGAAACTTTTGTTATGAAGACATGTCATTTTAAACACGAATTTAGATCTATACTGTCTTTTTTTTTAAACACATTTCTTTCTTTTCTTTTTTTTAAAGTATTTTATTTATTTTATTTTTGAGAGAGATGCAGAGAGAGAAAGACACAGAGATAAACACCAGAGCACTGCACAGCTCTGGCTTATTGTGGTGCAGGGGATTGAACCTGGGACTTTGAAGCCCCAGGCACGAGAGTCTCTTTGCATAACCATTATGTTATATACCCCCGCCCAGATCTATACTGTCTTAGCCGTTCGGGGAGTGCATTGTCCAGCGGTCGCCTCTTGGGCAGCTTAAATTCTAGGAATTGCAGGCTGCGATCTCTGGACGAATCTCTGTGTATTCAAGTTTGTCTGCCTTCAGACCCAAGCTGGAGATTTTGGCCAGGGGGCCCAGTTTTGGCAGGGAACCTGCGGTCTCTGGGGGGTCCTGGATCTGCCCAGACTTCATAGCATGAGGGCGGGTGGGTCAGCCATGCAGAAGGCGTGGGCAGAGGTGCCCCAGGGTGGCGGCCATGATAGGCTGCCGCAGCCCTGCCCCATGGCCCTGCCATGTCTGCTGCCCTGTTTCCAGCGGCCAAACAGCGTGGCGGAAAGCCAGCTCCTGCGGGCTGGCGTTGGGCTCGTACGGGCTGGTGTTGGGGGGAAACCACAGAGTGGTCCAGAGATAAATGTTCCAGAAACAGCGAAACAGTCTCATGAAGAAAGGGCAGAGGCCTTTGGAAATCTCTTCACAAGCAGAAGAGAAGGCCATAGTACATAGGTAGCCAAATTGTCTTCACTTATTTGAGAGATGCGCAGGTCAGGTCCACGTGGGCACCATTTGTTGTTAAAGTTTCGGAGGCTCCAGCAGGCCGGGCTAGCATCGCGGTGGTAGACAGACAGAAGAGACTCGGGGACACACGGCTGGGCTGAGAAGCTTTATTCACAAGCGGGCAAAACATGTGCTCTCCTGTCTTTCTCCTCTGGTGGCAGGCAGAGAGCGACCCTTAAACTAATCACCACACAGATCTGTGTTGCATCCCCTCACGTGGCCGCACCAAGAACTCTGGAACTAGGTAGCATAGGGGGCAGGGAGAAAGAGAGGCACGAAACAAGCAAGGGCCAAACCAATTCTCCTGGCGGGGGAGAGCGAGACCAAACCATTGTGAAACATACAACACCCCTTGTAGGTGGGGGCCAGGGGCTTGAACCCTGGTCCTTGTGCACCACAATATGAGTGCTTTATCAGGTGTGCCACCACCTGGTCCCTGATGTCAACAATTTTTAGCAATAAAAATTCTACTAAAATCTTTGTTCTGATGATACTAGTAGTTGCAGCAGAATTTATTTGCTGGTTTCTTACCATATGCTAGACACTGTGTAATTTATTTGGTGAACACAGCTCTAGAAGTTAGACGTGCCTTATTTTCCCCATTTTACAGATGAGGAATCTGGGTGTGTGTGTATAATGCACTCATTAAGACTTAAAGAATCACTAAATACCAGCACTTCAATTCACCCCCATCTCATTCTATGATTCTAGCAGTTGGAAATGCACTTCTTCTTTGGGTGGATGGTGGAGCACCCGGTTAAGCGCACATAGTACTATGCCCAAGGACCTGTGCAAGGATCCAGGTTCAATTCCCCGGCTCCCCACCCACAGCAGGGGAGTGGGGGAGTGAGGGGGTGGGGAAGCTTCTCAAGTTGTGAAGCAGGTCTGCAGGTGTCTCTCTTTCTCTGTCACTCTCTATCTCCTCCTCCTGTCTTCATTTCTCTCTGTCTTATCCAATAAAATGAAAAAAATGGTTGCTGTGAGACATCGATTCATAGTGCCGGCACCAAACCCCAGTGATAATCCTGGAGGAAGAAGAAAAATTAAGAAGTACCTCTTCATATAGGTGTGTGGTTCAGAGATCTTTAGGAATAAAAAGTACCTTTATTGCTTTGCTTTATGCACACTTGAAAGTAAAGACTATCTTTTTTGGTTTTAGTTGTATGGAAGAAACAGAAATGGAGTTTTTATTTATTTATTTTAACTTCACACCATTTTCTGTGGTGAAATACAGATTATCAACCAAACTGCTTTGTTGAGAATGCAGAGGCTTGGAACTCTTTCTGATGTCTGTCTGTGGAGATCAATGCTGAGGTGGTCATTTTATTTCAGTAACAGGCTCACTATGTTTTGACAATCCTACTGCTCACCATGATGTTGGATCAATGGTTAGCCCATTTCTCTGATTTTTTTTTCAACAAGATGGTTACTGAATTAATATAATATATCTGAATACAACTGGTCTCTTGTCCCTAACTACATTCTGACTGCAATATCCCAGAGAGTACTTTATGTACAGGAAGAATTCCACCAGGTTTAAGGAAATGCAAAAAACAAACAAACAAAAAACCCTCTGTTGTTCTACTACTACTCTTATATAGTGACTCTTAAATCACCAATCAAGAGAAGCTACTCCAACAATTGGGATTCTTCCCTTAAGCCACTGGATGTTTCTTAAACTAATATTGGTTCCTGCAAGGGCTCTCTATTTTTTTCTTTAATAAACCAGTGTCAATTTTTTCCTACTTAATACTTTCATCTATATCTCTATCTTTTCTGTTTCCCCAAAAGGCTCATCTCTTTACAAAAAAAGGGGGGGGGTGACAAAGCCAGGCCTCTTTTAAATTGTATAGCTTAGTGGTAATCTTTGGGCAGTTCTAATATTACCCCCAAGTTACCCACTCCGCGATGCTTATTTCCTGCATATTCCTTTTCTCTTGAGTATAGGTTGGTCTTATCTAAAAGATAACTTAAAAAGAAGTCTAATAGAGACAGAAAATTCTGAGAAATTTAAAGCTTTGGAGATAATGGATAGAAGCACAGCACATGAAAAGGAATCAATAGCAACAATCTTTTGGAGTTAGCAAAAAATAGCTAATAAAAATAACTAGCTAACCAATGGGAACCTTAGTCATATAGCTGCAAGAAGATGGTTTCTTCCAGCAATCTGAAGGAACATGGAAGCAGACCTTGGCCTGGTCAAGCTTTGAAATGAGATCTCAGTCAGTCAACATCTGATTTAAGGTATATATGTGTGACGTCCAGAGCAGAGGATTGCAGTGAAATGTGATAGACTCCTGAAACACAGAAACTGTGAGATGACAAATTTGCATCTTTATACACCATTAACTGTGTGATAATTTATTACATAGCAATATAAAACAGACATAGCCTGGAACATGCTTAACCCTCCAAAGAAATACTACATTAGGTAGAGGTAATTTCCGAGACTGTTCTATGAAAACTGCATAATGTAGTTTCATAGCAAATGGAAAGCAACACAGAAATGTTGTGATTCTCACAGACAATTAAGTTAAGATGGTGGCATATTACATTATCATTATCCCTTCTTGTTTCATAACCAGTTTATTTGCCATTTCCCCCACATGTACTCTTTTATTATATGTTTGTTCTTTGAAGTTTTGGTTTGTGATTATTTTCTGGCTTCCAATATGTGTTTAGATGTTAATGTAAAATTGCAATAGTATGTTTTGATTTTTCTGAATTGCTGCAATTCTGTCATTCTATCAATAAATACTATAACAACCTTAGGGATATATATTTTTTTCTCTTTATTGCTCATATTGCTGGGTTGAGGAGCATATGTAATTGTTTTCATAATTAAGATACAGGAGCCAGTTCTCTGGGTAAGCTACATGCTTTGCTATGTGTACAACTGGGATTTGAACTATGACATCAGAGGAAACTCCCCTGCTAAGTGCCTCTCCCTCCCTTTCTCCTTCTGTCTCTCTCCCTCTATGAATCTGTCTGAATGTAAAGACTATACTTTCAGGGTTCATTTCAATAGTATGTTTCAATTTGAATGTAAATGAACCTGAAGTAGCCCAATTATACATTTTTGAGGACTTGGATCTGAAAATATGTAAACAAAAATCAAAAAATAGATAAGTAATATGTTAAAAGTATCATAAAATGTATAAAGAAATTAAATGTATAAAACAAAAGGACTTTATATATCATGTCTTAGCTCATACTGAAATTCAAAAATACACATATCAAGTCAGCAGACAGAATCTCTAAAAGTTGAGCCTGGGTCTTTTAAACTTATCAACATCAATTATAATTTTTTCCTTGAAATGGTTTAACATGATTAGAAAGTGTCATAGTTCATCACAAATCTTTTTTCTTTTCTTTTCTTTTCTTTGCTTTTCTTTCTTTCTTTATTTCCTTTTTTTTTTTTTTTGCTTCCCTTGATTTGCAATAAGACTGTGTTTGAGAGAAAGAGAGAAAATAATTGGAACTATCTCTCCTATTACCACCAAGTACTACTTCTGAAGATTTTTTTCTTTTATTTAACACTTTCCATTGATTTTACCTTAGAGGTGTGATTCAGTTATCAGAACCTGAAATTGAATGTACCTTAGAAGGCTTCATCACAAATAACTCAAGTCAGGAAAACCAAACTGTCATAAGACTTTTTCTTAAACTCTTTCTTCTAAAATGTAAATTTGGCTGATCTTGGGGGATGACTGACTTGGAATTGTCTAGACATGGGACAATCCATGTATTATCACCATGATCACCAGTATGCATACAAATGAATTAGAAATATTTTTTTAAGTTTATGTCCTCACTCTTAAATTTGTAGAATATTTTTATTTACTTTTCAGAAAGGGTATGGCACTGTACCCTTTTAAAGGCAATCAAAGTGTTTATCAAATTGGAATTACTAGCAACATTGTTTAAGTTTAAGGCTTTTTAAAAATTTTTATTTATAAAACGGAAATACTGATAAAAAAAACATAGGATAGGATAAAGGGGTACAACTCCAGTTAATTCCCACCACCAGAATTCCATATCCCATCCCCTTCCCTGATAGCTTTCCTATTCTTTAACCCTCTGGGAGTATGGACCCAGGGTCATTATAGGGTGCAGAAGGTGGAAGGCCTGGCTTCTGTATTTGCTTCCCCACTGAACTTGGGCATTGACAGGTTGATCCATACTCCCAGGCTGTCTCTCTCTTTCCCTAGTGGGGCAGGGCTCTGGGGAAGCATGGCCCTAGGACACATTGGTGGAGTCCTCTGCCCAGGGAAGTCCAGTTGGCATCATGGTAGCATCTAGAACCTGATGGCTGAAAAAAGAGTAACAAGGAGTGGGTAGTGGCACACCTGGTTGAGCACATTGTTACAATGTGAAAGGACCTGGGTTTGAGCCCCCAGTCCCCACCTGCTGGGGGAAAGCTTCACAAGTGATGAAGCAGTGCTGCAGGTGTCTCACTGTCTCTCACCCTCTCTGTTCCTCCCTTCCCTCTCCATTTCTGAATGTCTCTATCCAATAAATAAATAAAGGTAATAAAAATTTTAAAAAGAGTTAACATATAAAGCCAAACAGATTGTTGACTAATCATGAACCTAAAGGCTGGAATATTGCAGATGAAGATTTGGCGTCTTCATTTTGAAGATAGCTAGTAGGCAGGTCTATTTTAGTTATATTCCAAAGGGCCCATGACTATGCTAGTTTTTTCCTGAGCCTGACCTCTGATATGCAGATGGACCCAAGTTATTGTCTAAGGAGATGATGTCCTGGCTGGAAAGAGGCCTAGGAAGCTGGATCAGGGAAGAGAGTAGCTCCCAAATATGGGAAAATTGTATAAACATTGTTGACTGTAGACCCCATCGATTTGATCTGTTGGGGCCCATATTCAGTTTAGGAACTTATGTAGCCTCTGCATCCCTGTAGGTCTGAACTTGATTTCTGTGGTCATGAGTAGGAACATTCCAGGCTGTCCCAATTTCAGGACCCATCTTCTTCAGGTGGTAGATAGAGTATGCTATCTAGCCTCCCTTTGGAGGATGGAACATTCTCTACCATTGTTGATCCACATTGAGGGCAAGGTCCTATGGGGGCCCACAAAGGGGTCTATTGTGTTGTTCCTGATGGAGATGACCAGTTACAATGGAGAAAGGGATCTATTCAAGGTCTAGGCTCATCTTGTCATCTTGTGTGGAAATTCAGGACTCCCCGACTAGTGTTCCCGCTGATGGGCTGGCCTGATAGTGACTAAAGAGTCATCATTAAAGTATTCCACTCTCTTGCCCTTATTCAGCTTTTGTAGTCCTTAATTTGATAAGGTTAGCTTTGGAGTGACTGAGGGATGTATAAGAGGAAGTAGGTGAGGAGGGTACCCTATCTAGGTCTAAGTAGAAACTATTTTATTAAGAGGTTTATGATATCTTTTTTGGTCTTTCTACTTGCTTGCTTCATTTATTAACTCACTGCAGACTATTTCTTCTTTCAAAAACTATTTAATTTTATTATGGTTATTATTTTTTACCACTAGGGTTATCACTCTCTCACTTTCTCTCTGTCCCCTTGTTACTGTCTTTGTCAAGAAAAATAATTATATTGAAGCTATAAGGCACTGGCAATGACAAAGGAAAAATATCTTGTTCTTTACCTTCTAGAAATTCATACATATGTATAGAAATTGTGTGGTGGAATGCAGATGATTGTCTAATTGCATAGAAAGGTGCCACACTTTAATTGACAGTTATTTTATATGAAAAAGCTGATTTAAATGAAATAAATGGGAAAATAAGGTTAAAAAAAAGAATGTTTTTCCACTAAGATGTCTTGTATTTCTATATGTAACAAATTTTAGTTTTGGGGTAGTGCATATTCCAGGTCAAAGGTAGAAAAGAGATTTCTAAGTTCCAAGACAAGAAAATGAAGTAAAAATTTCTTTTGTCTAGGAGATTTGTGAAGAATGAATCTGGATATATATTTTTGAAATTGGCTATTTTTTTTTTTTTGCCTCCAGGGTTATTGCTGGATAACCACTGCCAGCACTACAAATCCACTGCTCCTGGTAGCTATTTCTTCCATATTTATTTATTTATTTACTGGATAGGATAGAGAGAAATTTAGAGAGGAAGGGAAGACAGAGGGGGGAGAGAAAGATAGACTCCTGCAAACCTGCTTCATCACTTGTGAGGCAACCCCCCTGCAGGCAGGGAACTGGGAGCTCAAACCTGGACCCTTGCACGGGTCCTTACACTTTGTACTATGTGCACTTATAAACTGGATATTTTAATATCTGATAATTATGACACTAAAGATTTAGGCAATATTTTTATCAGAATTTCTTATCCACTAGGTGATGTCTGATGGATATAGTCTTGAAGTTGCTCGCTCTCTAGGTAATCGTGTTCTATGGAATTGCTTGACTAATACAGGCTGAACCTATGAGCTTTCATTATTCTGGGATGACTTTTTTTAGAGAGAGACAGAATCCGAGTGAGAGAGTGAAAAAAAAAAAAGCAGTAACATAAAAGAGGTCTCATCAGTGCAGTGGAGATCAGTCTTGTACCTAGTCACGCATGTGGCAAAGCAGCATGCTACCCGATTGAACTATTTTTGTCTGCCATAGACTGAACCATCTTGAAACTCCATTTGTTAACTCCTTCTACCCTTTGCTCGCAATAATGGTAATAGTTTTAATATCCGTTACTCACTGTCCTAGCTTATAAGGGCTGAGATGAACTGCAAATATTACCAAGTCCTTTTCACTGTATGTGTAGCCGTTCTTTCCCAATTCCATCTAGATACTCAGCCCCTTACTGTAATATTCTTGCTGCTGTTAATGCAGCAGTTGCTAATAGTTACCATTTTTCTAATATTGACTTTGGTCCCAACACTATAAAGTTGTAACATTTTTTAGCTATTTCTGTATATGGGAGGTCATTTTAAAACTTAGCAGCTAAAATGTGCCAGCAATCATTTATTATCTCATTCAATTTCTATGGGTCAATGAGGCTCTAAAGAGAGGTTATACTTATCTGAAGGTTCAAAGGAGGCTGTAGGGTTAAATTCTAAAATCATTAATGCAACTGACTAACTGAAAAGTTGGTACTGGCCACTGAATGAAGGTCTTGGGACCACTCAGACCTCTCCATGGGGGTGATAGAATCTTTCTACAATATGATGCCTTAACTTCCCTCAAGGTATATGAAAAGGGGCAGCATAGGATTCATAGATCTGTATTATATAATCCAGCCTTGAAGCTTTGGACCACATTTCTACAGAATCTAACTGGTTTTCAGGTTAGGTCTACCTACTGTGAGAGGGAATTGTATAGGGCACGAAGACCTGAGCGAGAATTACTAGGATCAGATATCTTGGAAGATTACTATAAGATATAGGTAGATAGATATCATATGAGTTTTGTTTGCAAACTATTTTCAGTATGCTATTCTCAATTGTTAAATAAAGGTGTTGGTTTGATGAATGTGCCTTAAAGAGTCAAATCAGAGCATGCAAGTTAATGACATTATTTTAATTATTCTTAGTACATTTGAATAGATTAGCTGGCTGTATATATGTGTGGGTTCATTTCTGGGCTCTTGATTCTGCTCTTGATTCCAAGTATTCATTTGGCTGCTAGTACCACACTGTTTTTATTACTAATGCTTCATAGTATAGACAGACTATTAGGAGCTTAATACCTCCACATTTTTCCTCACAAGTGTTTTGATACTTCCTTTGTGAGATTGACCCCAAGGTATTTTATCTTTTGGGGATCTATTTTAAATGAGATTGAGTCTATTATTTACCATTTCCTGGACAGTAAGGAAAGTGGAGAATGAGGAAAGAATTAGCCAATCTTGGATGGACCTTGAAAAATTCATGTTAAGTGAAATAAGTCAGAAACAGAAGGATGAATATGGGGTGATCTCACTCTCAGGCAGAATTTGAACAACAACAAGATCAGAAGAGAAAACACAAGCAGAATCTGAACTGGAATTGGCATATTGCACCAAAGTAAAAGACTCTGGTGTTTGTTGGGGTGGGGGGAAGCACAGGTCCAAATTTCTTTATTTTCAAATATATATAAATTTTACTTGTGCACGTGTGCTTGAGAGAGAGACATCAAAGCCCTGCTCAGTTCTGGCATATAGTGGTGCCAAGGACTGAACCTAAGACCTATGTGCTTTTAGGTATAAAGTCCTCTAGTTTACCACTAGTGTTGTCTTCCTCAGTCCAAAAACGTTTACTTTTATTTATGGAAATATCTCATAAACATTATGTCAGCTAGTTAATTATGTTTAACATAAGAAGTGATGTCATCATGTGGAATTTTTATATAATAGAACAAAAATGACACTTTATTTATCTTTTTTATTTAAGAAAGGAGACATTAACAAAACCGTAGGATAGGAGGGGTACAACTCCACACAATTCCCACCACCCAGTTTCCATATCCCATCCCCTCCCCTGATAGCTTTCCTATTCTCTATCCCTCTGGGAGTATGGACCCAGGGTCGTTGTGGGTTGAAGAAGGTGGAAGGTCTGGCTTCTGTAATTGCTTCCCCACTGAACGTGGGCGTTGACTGGTCGATCCATACTCCCAGTCTGCCTCTCTCTTTTCCTAGTAGGGTGGAGCTCTGGGGAAGCGGAGCTCCAGGACACATTGGTGGGGTCATCAGATGAGACCCTCAAGCAAAAATGACACTTTATATCTCTGGTCTTTATCTTCAAAAACAGTCTAATAATGAGAGAAACATCAGGTAAATCTAATTGACCAGTATATTCCTCAAAACTGTCAAGGTATTTACACAAGGAACGTCTGAGACTGTTGCAACCAACAGGAACCCAAGTTAACATGATGATCAATACAATGTGGTGTTCTGGATGGGATTCTGGAACATAAAAAGTACATGAACTGGGGTGGGGTTGGGGGAGGCAACTAAGAACATTGCGCTATCTAGTCTCTAGGTGATAATATATTTAAAGCCGGTGCACCGCTATGTTCCATCGCTGAGGAGCCAGAGACGACCCGAACTGCCCCTGCGGCTACAGACAGACTATGAACCACATAGTCAATGACTGCCACCTCTCCAGATTCAAAGGAGGTCTCGAAACTTTACATCAGGCTCAACCTGACGCTGTTGACTGGCTATGGAAGAAGGGCAAACCCTAGAAGAAGAATTAAATTAAATTAATTATAACAAATATACCATGCCAATGTAAAAATATTAAAAATACCATGGGAAAGAGAGTATATAGTTAACAGGAATTCTGTATACTACTGATAATATAGTATTGTTTAAAATAAAAGCTTTATTTATTGTTTACCTCTGAGGCTTTACCACTCCAGGTATATATATTTTAAACTTTCTCTAATACATATATATATATATATGCACATATACATGTATTAGAGAGAAAGGGATATACAGAGAGACACAGGCAAAGACATAGAGGGAAAGAGATTACACACCAAAGATTACTTCAGTGCAATGGAGACCAGGCTCCAATCTGGGTTGCACATGCTATCCAGGCAGCAAATGATCCAAGTGATCTATTTTGCCAGATCAAAGTTATTTTTTTTAAATGAAGGCTTGGTGTAATGTGTATTCCACCTATTTTATATGTATTTATATATTATAGTTGTGTACCTATCTGATATGAGTACACTTATCATCTCATTAAATCTTTGTAATAACCCTTTCTATTGCCTAATATGTTAGCTCTTGTTATCATTTGTATTATTTTTTGAAATATATTTAAATTTGGAAATACATTTAAATTTGAAATTGGAAATACATTAAAATTTAAGGAAAAACCTTCAAGAGACTGGGTGATCCCCTGAAGTTATGTGGTGAATACTGGGACATGGATGGCTTCCAGAGAAAACTTCAAATTGTTCACTGAGTTTTCAGATCTTGATGGCAGATAGTATTTTTTCACAGTTACTCCCTGGAGACTTAATAGGCGTCCTATAAGATGTGATGTTTCAGTTTTCTAGCATTAATGCAATATAAAAAGTATCCAACCTTTCAGGTTATAAAACTACAGAAACTCAATAAAGGATCCCAAGATTTATACTTCTATGGATATAAATTAACATAGACATCCAATTATCTTCCCAATACTGTGATAAATATCTGTAAAGTGTACATTGTGTTCTACATTTCTGTTTTCTAAAATTTCTGTTTTCTCTTTTATGTAAATTTGTGCTTCTAAGATCTATGATTCCTTAAAATTTGGTCTAATCTAATTTTGGGTTGAGAGTGTTCTGCAGACACCTATCAAAAGGAAATGAGAAATTGTACCCATGTGTCAACTGTAAGCCATTAAGACCCCAATGAAATTACATACATATGCATAAGTATGCATATATGTCTAAATTAATTAAAATGTTTAAAGGGGAGATTTTATTCTTGATAATATGGCTTGTTGTGATTGGTTCCCAATAACCACCTGTGAGTGAAGACTGAGTAGTAGCTGTTCTTTTATATGGTACATTGGACCTACAGTTTTTTTTTAATTTAATTTTATTATTTTTTAAATTTATTTTTATTTATTTTCCCTTTGTTGCCTTTGTTGTTGTTGATATCGTCATTGTTGGACAGGACAGAGAGAAATGGAGAGAGAAGGGGAAGACAGAAAGGGAGAGAGAAAAGACACCTACAGACCTGCTTCACTGCCTGTGAAGCGACCCCCCTGCAGGTGGGGAGCCAGGGGCTCGAACTGGGATCCTGACGCCCGTCTTTGTGCTTTGCTTTGCCACCATGTGCTCTTAACCCACTGCGCTACCGCCCAACCCCTTGGACCTACAGTTTCTACAGAACTCATTACTCTCATTGTCTTATATCTTTATGTCTCTGTTTATATTATGACTGTCCCTTTACTGAGTTTATGAAAGTTAGTAGTAGCAGTTATTACCTTTAACTGTTGGAATCTGGATGCACATTTAGATGGAAGAGGGGACTTCGTTTTTACCATGCCAGAGAGCAAAATTTACATAAAGGTTAACATTTACATTGAGTTACATTTCTGACGAATTAACTTGACAACTATGTTCAGTTGTGGGATGGGTAGATCTGTCTGTCATGTCTAGAGTACACAGAGAATGTATGAGTATCTGAACTTTGGTTGGAATGAATGAATAATGTTTGACCAACTTTGAGAGTATACAGTTGTATTTCTCTGTCTAGTTTCTTACTGCCCATGGTCACCACAAATACAACTTCATTTTCTCATCTCACCTCTAAAAGTGAAATCCTTTTGCGTGCCCTTGATATTGCTAAAGGATTTCTATATAGTACTATACAGTTTCTAAGCATTCCTTTTTTAAAAAAATATTTTAAACCATGATGTTCTCCAAAAGGATTTATAACTTACCATTAGGAATCCTCTTCATTGCATTTTAGCCCTTCAGGATTTTGCAGGGATTACTAAGGAGATTTCGTTTAATCACTAGGGAAATATGGCTATAGCTATTATATCTTAAAAAAGAAATCTTAGGCATAGTCTGACAGTGAGGGATGCATTTATATTCTTCTCCAGAATAGATTTCCTTGCAAACCACAGGCATTTTTAAAGTATTTTAATTTGACAAGAAGCATAGTAGAAATAAAACCCAGAGGAGTTAAACCTACCTGTGAATATATTTTTACTAATGTAGACATTATTGAATATCAAAATATAATTTAGAAAGCATAGTATTTTAGAAAGCACCCTGTCACTCTTTCTCAGTTCTGCCATAAGTAGTCTTCATATACAGTGCATTCTTTATAACCTCTGCCTATTACCTCTATATTCAGATCTATTCAAATACTGTCTTTATTGACTTCAGTCAGGAGTCGCTGTCAGTCCTCAGGAACCACTACCCTCTCTTGCCCCACTTCTCCTGCATAGCTATTCATTTCCCCTCCCCACAAGCCTTGTAGCAAGTATGCTTCCAGTGCTTCTGTAATAATCTCATTTGATATGGTTACATTATCCAGATACAATCTCTCTTTTAATTAGCTGAGAGTGAATTTATTACTAACCTAGTCATAAAAATGCCTACATGTGTGTATCTGTCTTATTCACTGATCCTGCTCACACCCCAGGGAGGAGAGTTTACAAGGTGTATATGCTAGCCTGCAGGAAACCTAAGATCCAATTTCAATTCTGCACATCATGAATGGGCATCAGGTTTGGTTCAGCATTAGTTACAGATCTGGGGATTATTGTTGTCACCAGCAAAAGGAGTCCTTTTGTGCACAATGGGCAAACAGATAACAAAATCTACAACTGTTAGGAAAGGATTAGAAGGTGTTCATTTGTGGATTTAATATGCAATATTTATCATTTTTAAGTGACTTCACTTCATTATTCAGATCATAGTATGAACGGTAGTAGAACACAGAACAGATCTTTGAAATGAAGCTTTTTTTTTTTTTACTGGTGAAGAATTTCATTCAGCTTTTAAATTCAGTTTATTAACTCTAAGATGAAATATTATGTGATCACTGGGATAGGTACTCTCTAAGAGCTTATGTTTTATGACATGCACATATAAATATTGTCAGTAATTCAAAGCTGAGTGACTTAAGTACTAAAGTAAACTGTTCTTATGACTCTCAGATGAGGACGTGATTAATTAAAATGGAATTATTTCTTGCAGACAAAGGGGCATTGGTACAGAGACTGAGAGACTGACACATTTGATACTCTACAAATTGGACAGATGAGATATGGTTTCTTGAAGTCATCTGTGACTAATATGGTCTTCTCAAGTCCTTATCCACTCATTAGCAAATAAAGAAAACTACTGATGATTGTCCAATCATGTTTGTGTGGTTAGTCCATTCAAACAGCTGGTGAGGGGAATTGCTCAGTTTTTTTTTTTTATTCCTGCACCAAATGCTGTTTCTCATCTGTATTATTGCGCTTGCTCATCTATTTAATTCCACTCATTGGGTTTAATCTGAGAGAAAAGAAAGTTGGGAATTACTTTTTCTCTCTGCCTCTTCTTTCTTCTTTTTGATATTCCCTAGAACATAACAAGTGGTATATTTATTCTTACTCCTCTTTTTGCCTGCATCTTATATAAAACTCTAATACAAAGAGACAGTATTGCCTCTGAATATGTTAAGTAAAAATAAAATAATTTAAATTACATTTGCTGAAAATTAATAGCTTACCTTAAGGAAAAATCTTCACAATCTTTATCCTATTTTAATGACAATAGTAAAATGTTACTTTTCTTCTTCTCCTGCTTCTATCTCTAAATGTCCATACTATTTTATCCAAAGCAGATGGATTCCCTGGAAAATGGTCTAACAGTGGAATAGAGTCAAAGTGAGAAGAGGAGAAGTACATTAATGCTTTTAATATCAATTCAAAAGGGGTAACAGTAGTTAAACTAGTCAAGTATCTAGGTAGATAGAAGGAGCAAATTGGGAGTTGGGCGGTAGCACAATAGGTTAAGCACACGTGGTGCAAAGCGCAAGGACCAGCTTAAGGATCCCAGTTCAGGCTCCAGCTCCCCACCTGTAGGGGAGTTGCTTCACAGACCCTGAAGCAGGTCTGCAGGTGTCTATCTTTATCACCCCCTCTCTGTCTTCCCCTCCTCTCTCCATTTCTGTCTGTCCTATCCAACAACAATGACGTCAATAACAACAACAATAATAACTACAACAATTAAAAAAAGGGGCAACAAAAGGAAATAAATATTTTTTTTTAAAAAAGGAGCAAATTTACACTGGGCAGTTCTCAGTAACGATGACACAATACAGACAATGTGACTGTAGTGTTTTGATTCCTCCAGATGTGTCACTATCATCATATTTACAACGTAATTTAAATTCCAAAATTATTACTCACTTATGTAATAGAATGAGAAAGAATTCATGGTATTTATTGAACAGTGAGATATAATACAGAATGACACTTAGGTGTTTTGTTACCATATGTGAAGAACTTCTTCCCTCAAGAAGCATGATTGTTGGTTCTGAGCAAGTCAAACATTTTATAACTTTTTAATGTTACTTTCATGATTTTATTGAGGGTCATAGGAAGGTAAGACAAAGCCTAACTAAATTTAAGTTTGTATATCCCCCCCCACCCCTTCTACCCCCGCCATAGAGCATCACTCAGCTCTAGTTTATGGTAGTATAAGGATATAACCTGGGACTTCAAAGCCTCAGGCACGCTAGTCTATTTGCATAACCATTATGCTATATACCCGCACCCAAGTTTGCAATTCTAATTTGTAAATGCCACAGTTGTTTTTAGAAGCACTGTAACAAGTTTTTTAAATTAGGTTGATTTAGTTTACCTTGCCATTGAGAGAAAGTTTATCTGATGTCCCTGAGAAAGAAACTTGCCTTTAGATAATTGTTCTTTTCCCATGATAAAATTCATGCCATATAGTAAAGCCCCATATTGTCCTTCCCATTTCCTCTTCTGACATATCTTTATGTGCAGAGATTAAAGTAAGGCAATTAGAACTGTCCTCTTACCTGATTGTCTCCTCCTCTGGAAGCTTCTGAGTCCTGTGAAGAGTGGGGCTACTTTATCTCTATTTCCATACTCTCTCATACTCAGTTTCTAATCTAGTTTCCCCCCTATCTAGAGGACAGTCAATATCTGTTTGATAAATTAATTTGATTGACTTATCTTTTCAGAGTTTATTTATAGAGGACTTCTCAAAGCAGATTAAGTATGCATTCTAATGGAGGAATCATTGCTCTGTTCCATATCTTTAATATTTCTGGGGCATGGGTAACATTGTTTTTAAAATACAAAGCAGATTCTATGGAGCATCCTTAGCCATGATATTCTTCTTCATCCATTGAGACTTGGTTTCCCTTATAAGGAAGAAAGTCAGTCCTCTAAATCCAAGCCTTGTGGCTCAGGTTATGTGGTCTTCTTGCAGGATATGTGCTAATGTTCCCAAATGTTCTTTTGAGAAATGAACACTTACTATGCCACAGCTACTATGGACTATAGATATAGACATAGTTATGGTATAACTAAATGTGTGTGTGTGTGTGTGTGTGTTGATGTATATGTTTGTTTCTTGAAATCTTTGTGCCTCGTAGCTCTTAGTATAAATGGCATCATACATATAGTATTACTTAATAGTATTATCCTTACAAGGTATCTGAACCATGGAAATAAAGCAAACATATAATTATATCTTATTTTCTTCAAGGAGTAATCAGTGTGTGTGTTCCTGCGCGCGTGTGTGTGTGTGTGTGTGTGTGTGTGTTTGTGTGCATCTTGTGCATATATCTCATCATTGCACCCTTTTAATAAATTTATAAGGCTTTACAAAATTTTACTTACCAACATGTGACCAACATACAGGTCATGAGAGCCTCTCCAAGCGTCCCAAGTGATAGCCTTAATATTTTTGTTACAGTTGATTTTCCCCTTCTTGTACATTGAAGGTATGAAATCTGTACAAATTGCTAGTATTTTAGGGGAAAAAAAGGTTATTTATCTGGTTGTTGGTCAGGGCAAATTTAAGGACATATTTAAGGACATATGTGAAATTATTAGCTATTTTGGACTGCAATCTGTGACCGGTTAAATATTTCAGATAGTGTCCTGTTATATTTTAACATCTACACTTAAAAGTAAACTATGGAGTTTATGTAAATTCACCACCATCAACTATAAAATTTGACTAAAGCTTAATCTATAGTTGACTGTTTAGATGTAGTTAATAACAACAAAATTCACTAAGCATAAAGTTTATAGTTATCAAACACGAGACTTAGCAAACTGGCATTTTAGGGTTTTTTTTTTTTATCTCCTTCCCTGAGCACTTCTCTGAGTCACTGCTCACATTCAAATTTAACCTAAAATATTTTACAGATGTTTAAATATGTGTCCAAATCACATTCAGTAAATAAAGGTATATGTAGACAAAATAAAGGCTTGCTTCTGTGAATGAGTTAAATCACTAATACCATCTGTAACTGGATCCCATCTCTCTCAACCCAAGTTTACGTAAATCAACAGCAAATGTCAGAGATAACACTAATCCAACCATATTTAAGAGTAAAGCTGAAGAAATAACAAAAAATTAACCAAAATTTAATCCTCTTGTATTAAATTTATAATTTAAATCAAAGGACTTAATTTCAGTTCCTATGACAAACTGTAGTACTTTATTAATTACTTTAGTGAGAGATTATTTCACTGGACTTAATGTAATTTAGTCTCATATGAAAGAAACACATGAATGGGAAGTTTCCATAACTTATAGTATTTAATTGAGATCCTGTGCCTGCCTCTTAATAGCAACTAATACAATATCACCCATTTAAAATAAGTTTACTCACACCAAGGAATTTGTTGAGCAATAGTTAAAATAGATGACCTTATCCTTTCTGCCTGTGGTAGCAATATGGTCACAGGAGGATAGCCAGCTGACAGCCTTGGAGAGGTCACATTTCTTTTAAACATGTTCTCTCTCTCAACCTTGGAGAGGTCACATTTCTTTTAAACATGTTTCTCTCTCTCTCTCTCTCTCTCCATGCTTGGCTACTGCTAGTGACAGGAAATACGTATTTCCTGAGCACTTGTTATGTTCTAGGCTCTGTACCAGGTACCCAGGATGCCTAATAGTGCACTAAGAGTAAGGCATGTAATTAGTCTCTTGATTCAAACCCTGTCTTACTATGAGACCTTACATAATCTATTGCATTTCTCTGCACCTAATTCTTCCCGTGTTCTTTGCCTTTATTCTTATTTGACAACTTGTTGATTCTTGAGCAAGTTTTCCAATGTCTTGGAGACTAAGATCTCTGAAAAAGAAAGAACAATAGTACCTGAATCCCACCCCCCCACTTTGCTATGAGAATCAAATAAACATAATCCAAGTAAAAACACATAGAAACTATCCAGTTACATGGTAAGATAAGATATAATGTATACTTTTTTTTTATTTAAGAAAGGAGACATTAACAAAACCATAGAATAAGAGGGATACATAATGTATTCATTTTTTAGATTTATTTTTTTTATATTACAGAATTAGATGTCAACAGGGGTTTGAATCCACACCATTCTCATCACCAGAGTTCTGAATCTTCAATTTCCCCACTGCAATCCACCACAGTTCCCCTAAGGTTGTAGATAAGGGCCAACCCTCTTCTGACTATCTGTCCACATTTATACATAGTTGTCCCTTTCTTTTCTGATTCAATACTCTCTTCCCCTCCAAGCTACTCATGACAGCATAGCTACCTCCATATTCCCCTCTCCTTTTCCTTCTGGCTCTTTGGGTACTGATGGAGCTGGAGTTCAGAGCCCTCATGTTCATCCTATCACTTCTCCCCTGCTGGGAGTATGGATCAAGGTTGTTTTTGGAGAGTAAAAGGTATCAACTTCTGCCTGAGAGTGAGATCATCCCATATTTATCCTTCTGTTTCTGACTTATTTCACTTAACATGAATAATTCTTCTTATGTTCCAGTGGGGGAGAGGAAATTGACAAAAATGATGTGTGAATCATATGTTATTTTAGAAGGCAATACTTTGGGGAAAAACATAACAGAGTCAGTGAGGTGAAGAAAACAGTGAAATGAGGAGAAAGGGGTTGAGATTTTTAATAGTTTGGAGGAGTGCAGGTGTCCTTGAGAAGCTGTCAACTACTTTTTTATTGAGTTGTTCTTTTTCTTTTTGTTGAGCTGTATGATTTCTTTATAGATGTTTGATATTAACCACTTGTCTGAAGTATGATGTGTGAGTATGTTCTCCCATTTGCTGAGTTTCCTATTTATCTTTATGGAGTTTTCTTTTGATGTATGGAAGCTTTTTAATTTGATATAGTCCATTTGTTCAGTCTTGTTTTGTTTCCCTTGCCTGTGGGATGAAGTCTCCACATATGTCTTTCGTGTTAATGTCATGAAATGCTTCACCAGTATGTTCTTCTTTGTATTCTATACTTTCAGGTCTGATATCTAGATTTTTTTTTTTTATCCATTTTGAGTTAATTTTGTTGTAGGGTGTTAATTGGTGGTCTAGTTTCATTTTTCTACATGTGGCTGTCCAATTCTGCCAACACCATTTCTTTTTTTTTCACAATTAAAAAAAATTATTTATAAAAAGGAAACATTGACAAAACCATAGGATAAGACGGGTACAACTTCTCAAAATTCCCACCACCAGACTTCCGTATCCCATCTCCCCCCCAGAGCACAATTAAAAAAAAATTATCTTGAAGCTGATTATGTCTCTATACATCTCACATTAGATTTCATTTCATCTTTATTTTTCAAGTCCAAGTATTTGTATATGTCAGTTTTCTTTTCTTGCAATTACCACTCAGATTGATGACAAGAACAGACCTTAGAGTGGTGTACCTGTGCCAAGAGTGGACAACAGAGTGACCAGCTCTCCAGGTGTGACCAAAGTTGAGGAAGCTTCTGGGACATGAGAGTTTCAGTGCCCAAGCGGTGAAAAGTCTCTGGCGAAATCAGAGTGAAATGGTCACTCAGGAGAAGAAACTTTGATTTGGATTTTGTTTCATGTGACAGCAAGAGGAACTTCAACCCCAGTTATCTCTGAGCACTTCCTGGAGCCCTATTCCATCAGTTGGAAACTCCTTGAGATCCCAGTATTCTGGGAGCTGGGAGCTGGTTCACCTAGTAGCACATTCCGTTACTGGGTTCTATCCTCCAGCAGCACAGGCGGTGAGAATCTGAGGCATTTCTCCTCTCTGTTTTCTTCACCCTATGTCGTTTCTAGAAGATGTGATTAGAGAACACGCTGTCAGCAGTTTCTCAGTCCGCCATCTTCCCCTACCAACACAATTTCTTAAGGAGACTTTCTTTTCCCTAATGGGCAAATTTGGCCCCTTTGTTATAGATGAGAGGTCTGTACATGTATGGATTTAGTTTTGGACCTCTATCCTATTGTGTTGGTGGTATGACCATTTTTGTTCCAATACCACATGCTTTGTAGTATAACCTGAAGTTGGGTATTGTGATGCCTCCATTTTTCTCCTTTTTTCTTAGGAGTGCTTTTACTATTCATGGCTTTTTTTTTTTTTGCCTCTAGGGTTATTGTGGGTCAGTGCCTGCACCAAAAATCCACTGCTCCTGGAGGCCACATTTTTGTTGCCCTTGTTGTTGTGGTTATTATTATTGTTGTTGTTGACATTGTTGTCATTGGATAGGACAGAGAGAAATGGAGAGAGGAGGGAAAGACAGATGGGGAGAGAAAAATAGACAGAATTGCAGAACTGCTTTATCACTTGCCCTGCAGGTGTGGAGCCAGGGGCTTGAACCGGGATCCTTATGGCATGTGCTTGCGCTTCACGCCACGTGCGCTTAACTTGAAGCGAGCGCTACCTCCCAACCCCCGCACTAGTGTTTTTCTAAAGTTCCAAAGGAATTTTTGAATAATCTGTTCAAGTTCGTTGAAATATATCATTGGGATTTTAATAGGTATTGCACCGATTTTTCCCAACCGCATGTGCAGTCACCCACCTGAGGCTATCCATTTTCAGTTATAGATTATGTATCCAATTCAATCTCTTGTTGTGTTCAATAGTTGTTTTGGGGAAAGCGGAGGTCAGATCGTAGCTACTCCATAAACCATGCCTCCTGTAAGTCCCTATGTATAATTTTTTTTTTTTACCATGTAGTTGAGAAATGACTGGAGAAAATTTTTTTAGAAATACATCAAAATATCTCTTTGACATTCTGTGTTCAAAGAGAAACACTGATTGCAAGAAAAGTGTTGTGATTTGTCTCCATTTCAGTCCTTGCTATCCTTTGGAACTTCTTGATCAGACACTAAAATCTGGGAATCAGGTTATATATCAGAATGAAATGATTTTGTGTCATGTACAAATGACTTTGATTCATAGGCAGGTGATGTTCGCAGAAGTCTTTGACATGTTTTCATCCCTATTAACCAAGGGAGAGGAACAAACTTACCACAGCCACAGGGTTTCTGTCCTTCCATTTTGTTTTCAGTTGCAGCACTAGTGGAGAGGTGAGGACTAGGGGCTTGAACCCTAGTCCTTGCACATTGTGACATGTGCACTCAACTGAATGCACCATTGCCTGACCCCTAGAGACATAATTTTACACAGGCATATGCATTATCATTTCAAAATATTGCATACAATCTCTACCCTCAACTCCATCATGCTTTTCTGCATAGTTCTTGTTTAGGTGAAACAAGGGGTTAACAAAAATAAAACTTGAGATACGCCATCTTCTACCTCAAGGAGTCATTATCTATATGTGGAGGGAATACATTACTTCTCTCTCTTTTACTCTCCTCTACTTCATATTAACTTACACTGTACAGCACCTTTTACCAGACAGCTTCATGTATCTCATGCTACTTAAGATTCTCAACTTCCCTGACATGTTAGCAGCACACAGTTTATTTAATTATCTATCTTTTTTTTTTTTTGCCTCCAGGGTTTTTGCTGGGGCTCAGTGTCTGCACTGCTTCTGGTGGCTTTTTTTTTTTTTTCATTTTGTTGTTGTTGCTGTTTTTGTTGGACAGGACAGAGAGAAGTTGAGAGGGGAGGGGAAGATAGACACCTGCAGACCTGCTTCACTGCTTGTGAAGCAACACTTGGGCACCCCTTGTCTGTCTTTTGAAATATCAAGAACCTAAGCTCAGAAGTGATTCAATCCAAGCCACAGAACTGATTTTCAAAGATGAGTTCCTTCATAGTTTAGCTGCCTCCTAAATCCAGTGTTCCTTAAAATTTTTAAATGTGTTTACAGAGTTTGTAGACTGTACTCTGGGTTTTTAAATATATATATTTTAATATTTTTATTTATTTATTATTAGAGACAGAGATAAATTGAGAGAAGAGGGGGAGATAGAAAGGGAAAGAGACAGAGAGACACCTGCAGCCCTACTTCACCACTTGTGAAGCTTTCCCCCTGCAGGTAGAGACCATGGGCTTGAATTTGGGTCCTTGCACACTGTAATGTGTGCGCTTAACCAGCTGTGCCACCACCTGGTCCCATATTCCTTCATTCTTCCCACACCTGTCAAACATGTAAGAAAACTATCCAGGATTCTGGCAGTAGTGAGCAGGTTAAGCACAGGTGGCACAAAGTGCAAGGACCAACGTAAGGATCCCAGTTCGAGCCTCGGCTCCCCACCTTCAGAGGAGTCACTTCACAGGTGGTGAAGCAGGTCTGTAGGTGTCTATCTTTCTCTCCCTATTTCTGTCTTCCCCTCTGCTCTCTCTTTCCTATCCAACAACAATGACATCAATAACAACAGTAATAACTACAACAACAATAAAACAATAAGGGCAACAACAAAAACAAAAAGAAAACTATCCTTAGATAAGGCAATCACTTTCTGTAAGTACCTTCATGAAATGGATAGAACTTTAGGTGAGTAAACTAAAGCATTCCCGATCTTCTGGGGCACACAAAAGAAGTCAGTATGATCTTTGTCATTTACAGAATGTATATATATTAGAAAGTGTCTATTGCATGTTGGTATTAAGAAGGACACACAGGGAATGATAGTCTAGTCTCCAGTCATCTGGGCAACAAGTGGTGGTTATTACTGATACAATTTAGTCATAAAAGCTTTTTCTTTTTTTAAATTTTATTTTTGAGAGGGTTTCAGAGAGAGAGAAACACCAGAGCACTGCTCAGCTCTGGCTTATGGTGGTGTGGGGGATTGAACCTGGGACTTTGGAGTCTCAGGCATAAGAGTCTGTTTGCATAACCATTATGCTATCTCCCCCACCCAAGAAAAAGCTTTTAATAAGGATCAAATATTTCTAGTAGACACAACTTATATCCATTTAGAAAATATATATTTATAAACTTTTATATCCTAGCAAACTCTGTTTAGGTTTTATTTAACAGGAGTAGAGGTAAAAAGTTGATCATTTGTCATTAAATAGTCTTATAGTATACTCATTAATTTTCTTATTTCATTTATAAAAATTATATAGAAGAGAGACAGGGGCACACACACACACACACACACACACACGGAGAGAGAGAAACTAGAGCATCACTCTGGCACAAGGGATTCTGGGAATCAAACTTGGGACATCATGTTTCCAAGTTCAGTGCACCATTCATTGTGCAGCCTTTCGACCTATGCATTAATTTTTATCTCTGCTAAAAAAGGAGTGATTTTTTAGCTATGTTAATAACATTACATGAAAAATGAAGAAGAAAGGAAATACAGATTTGAACTTAATTACAGAGGCTGGATTTCAGCCAAACTCTTAAGTCTTGCCAAGTTTGAGCCAGCCTATCTTGAATTGAAACTAGAGGATAAGTATCTCAAATCCAAAATTCCACCTCCTACATAACAAGGCTCCCTACATAAATGTTTGAGGGTAAAATTAAAGACAGAATGGAAAGTGAAAAGATGTTGGTCACTTCTATATTGTAGAAGAAAGTGAGTACAGTTTTTCAACTTTGGTCAGAGATATTAACTTCTTCTTTGGGTTGGCTAAAATCCTTGGTGAATTCCCAAGACAGGGTGTGAATTTATCACTCAATATTAGGACTATCTGGGGGGTTTCATTTTATGAAAATCATTCTTTATTCCCCATCACAGATGTTCCATGGAGCAAGGTCTATACATTATAAGTGAAAAGTGATTCTCCAGAAGAAAATCTTTTATCACCTGCTTTTAGAGTGGAGCACATACTTTATTTGGAAATTGCCTTGTGAACAAAAGTCAAAAGGACAGAACTTGTAGACAGGTTAACAAGTGCATATGGATCCAGCTTACAGTTGTGCCTCCAGGATAAAAAGAAAACATCGCCTATTTCTTCATGTACACTTGAGGTTTGCTCATCTGTAGACATGAGAGGGGAAAGTTGGGATATGACTAGGTTATTGTGAAAATAAAAAGAGATAATGCATGTAAAGCATCATCACATCACTTGATATATTATAAGCACTTGGTAAATACTAAGCAGAAGAAGGGGCCAGAGAGTAACACTCCTGGTTAAGCTCACATAATGCTAAGTGCAGGGACTCACATAGGAATCCTGGTTCGAGCCCTGGGCTCCCAACCTGCAAAGGGTAAAATATATCTGCAGGTGTCTTTTTCTCTCCCTATTTTCCCCTTTTCTCTCAATTTCTCTCTGCTCTATCCAATAAAATAGGGAAGGGGAAAATGGCTGCCAGGAGCAGTGGATAACCCTCCTGTGAGAACTTTGGAGAAAAAAAAAAAAAAAAACTAAGCATAAGTATATTAAACCAGACTCAAAAATATTGCCATAGTAATTACAAATGCATTGTTACTGTCTAGCTTCTGTACTATGTAACATATTTGGCTCTGTAATTTTACTTGTTTCATGTACTTTGAATCAAGTGATCAGTAACTGGCTTGTTTACCTAGCCATCTCCTGTTAGACTGTGAAAGGTCTAACAGGATAACTATGATTATCCCTGCATTCTCAGTACTCCTAGTGACTAGCAGGAAGGTCAGCATTACTTGGTCTTGGTATTGCAAATTTAGTTGATTGGAAAGTAACAATTCTTTGTTTCTTAGTAAAGTTTACTTTGAGGAGCAAGCCCAAACTGGAATGAAGCCATTTAAAGGGAAGCAGATCAGAATAGCATCATTCCTCTACCTACACTGAGTTTACTCAAAGACCTCAGTTAACTAAAAGTTGATGGAAATATAACAATTGGGAGAAGGGAAAAATAAAGCGAAAAACCTTGGGTGTTAAAGTAAGAGGATCTGTTTCAACTTTTATAAAGTGAGAGTTTTAGATTTTCATCAAATTTGGAAAATTTTGGCTGCTGATATAAGAGTTTTGAATGAAATCGTCACAAGAGTGTTAGCGACATTTTGTGTTGGTGTAGTTTTGGAAATTCTGCTGAAATTTCCAACATTGTTTTTGTTTTTGTTTCATTGACAGTCAAGCCATAGCTAAGATCTTCTATTGTTCTTTCTTTGTGTTGCTCAGTACTCTTGTACATGTTAATTTCACAGAAGTAAAGTTGTTGGTTTTGAACACTGAGCTCCTAGGTGTTTCAGCTCCAGGGTGCAGCAGATCCAAAGGATGAGTCTGAGGCTGAGACTGTGTGGAAGGGTAGGGAGATACTTTATTATGCCTGCAGAATCTAGCAGACTCCTGCCACACTAGACTGTCCACCTGATTTAGAAAGTTACTTATATACCCTTCAAGCCAGGCACAGTGTGTGTTGATTGGTTATAGGGTGGTTTTGGAAAAGGTACATTTTGATTGGTTACAAGGTAGTTATAAGGTGCACCAATCAGATGTGTTCAGGTACAAGGGTAATGTGCTAATGGATTGGTCACATTCTGAGTCATCAAGGTACATGTAAGGCAAAGGAGGAGGTGTATTGTTTACATTCCACACTCTGCCAAGGTACAAGTGAATACAAAATGAAACATACAATTTGGTTGGCTACATCCTGCTAAATGAAAAAGATTCAGCTGGATTGGATACATTTCTAGTCTCCTAGGTTTACTGAAATGCAGGAACAGCGGACCTACCTGTCTATTTATTGTGGAACTGGGGAACATTTTATTTCACTAGTACTTCTAATATACTTTCTGTATCTGTACACTTAAAAAGCCATAAGTTTTAAACAGTGTAAAATGGCTTTATTAGTAGCTTCTGTGGTATGATTTCAATGACCTTGAAGAAACCAGAAGGGACCTTATCATTTCAAAGAAACAGAGGCTTCAGAACACAAGGGGGGGGAAGTCTTATAATTATTTTTATCTTTCTGCTCACTCCAATTTCTTATGTGTAGAACACTAATCATTCCCATGTACTAGTAATTCCCATTTTTATGTATAGCAAGGGAGGGTGGAATAGGTTAAAAATGGAGGAGAAAAGACTGAAAGTGGTCTGAAAACCTTGGCAACGATGGACTCCAGCTGCAAAAACCCTGCTGTTCATCACTTTGCTCACTACTCCAAGGTCGACTTTTCTGAATATCACAGTACCTCCTAAGAACGGCACTGGATGGGGTAATATATACAGATTATCCAACAGCTGATATTTCTGTGGGTTACTGACTGGAATGGTTATTGTTGGAACAGATTCCTCACTATGGCATTTGAGAATGAAATCAAAGAGCAGCAGTGGCAGGTGTTTGGAAACTGCATTTGGAATTGGCCTCCTACAGAAAGGAGCTAGAAGCTGATTTTGTGGGTGATGAGGAAAGTTGAAGGCGTACTCAGAGGGAAGTCACTTCTGTGGCAGGTTTCCAAGCAAGCAAATTTAAGTTTCTTTCATATTAAACACTTCTAAAGATATATGATAGGTAGAATCTATAAGAGGAATGTGAATATCTTCTTTCTGGAAAAAAAAATTGTCAGTTCTAACCCAAAGGAGAGTTTTTAAGGTTCATAAGCTCTGGGTAAAATTCAGATATTTAAGAAAAAGCACCAGTTTTACCAATACATAGTGCAAACAAAGTTCCCAGTTTTCAGTTCCCAAAAAGATTGGTTTCAGTTTCATTTATGAGTAAATTTGCTCAAGTTCTCTTTCTTCAGTCGTTCCATGATTCAACAAAGTTCTTACTTGGCCTTACAAGACAGTGATATCTCTGTCTACATTTGCTAATTGCTCCCACATTGTATTTTTAATTTGGGGATATTAAAAAAAAAAACAACATGATTTGTGCTTGCAGCATAGGAGATTGCTCACTGAAAGTCATTGCTTCAGACTACTCAGTCACTGAAATTCAGATAAAGGCAAAGTAGCAGAGAAACTTATGAAAATCAGATTCAATTCAATTCAATTCCTGTAGCTTGAGTGACTGTTTTGTGCATTTTTCTTTTCTTTCTTCTTCCTCTTTTTTTTTTTTTTTTTTTGCCACTAGGTTTATTGCTGAGATTCAGTGTGTACACAAAGAATCCACCACTCTCTTGGTAGCCATTTTTGTATTTCCCCTTCTTTTCTTTCTTTTTTTTTAATAGAAAAAAGTGAGAGGGAAAGAGGAGAAAAGAGAGGGAGAGAGGGACACTTGTAGCACAACTTCACCTCTCATGAAGCATCCCCATGCAAATGGAGACCTTGGTTTGAACCTGGGTTCTTGTTCATGATACCATGTTTATTTTCCCAAGTGTACCACCACCTAGCTCTTGTGCAACTGTCTTTGAGTTCTTGACCCAGTGCTCATGCTCTATAAGCACTCCATTATTTAAGTAAAGATTTCAATCATTTTTATTATTTATTTAAGAAAGGAGACATTAACAAAATCATAGGATGGGGGGGTACAACTCCACACAATTCCCACCACCCAATCTCCATAACCCATCCCCTCCCCAATAGCTTTCCCATCCTCTATCCCTCTGGGAGCATGGACCCAAGGTCATTGTGGGTTGCAGAAGGTGGAAGGTCTGGCTTCTGTAATTGCTTCCCTGCTGAACATGGGCGTTGACTGGTCGGTCCATACTCCCAGTCTGCTTCTCTCTTTCCCTAGTAGGGTGGGTCTCTGGGAAAGTGGAGCTCCAGGACACATTGGTGGGGTCTTCAGTCCAGGAAGCCTGGCCAGCATCCTGATGGTATCTGGAACCTGGTGGCTGAAAAGAGAGTTAACATACAAAGCCAAAGAAATTGTTGAAGAATCATGGACCCAAAGGTTAGAATAGTGGAGATGAAGTGTTGGGGGGTACTCACTGCAAACTCTAGTGTACTACTGCTTTCGAGTATATATTTGCCCTAGTTTATGGATACGTGTGAACATGTGTTCTATCTCCTGGAACCTGGTCTATATCTAGGTTTTGGGACTTTGTTATGAAGTGAACTACCTGGGATGGAATTAGAGAATACTATGAATGGAAAGGTCTCGCCCGAGTGATGAAGCTGAAGGATTGTCGTTCCACACCTGAAGTCTCTGGACACAGTCTGAAGTGAAGCGTGCTGGGGTGGCACTCATTGTGTTGATTAGGTTGCAATCAGCGGATGCAATATTATTTGATAAGAATTGGGAGAAGCATACGGGAAAGTGGGCCATACCCTAGGGTCCCAGGACTGGGGGAAGTTTAGGCTCTATAGTGGAAATGTGAGGTTCCTGCTGTCTTAGGGTTCAAATAGACAATGGGTAGTTACTGTTATCATCACATTATTTGGTAATTGTGCTAACTTTGAAAAGTCCCTTTGTTAGACATACAATCAATTTTCCCCCTCCCATATTAATTAGTGATTTATATTACTACAATTTAATAGGTGTGTACATAAATACCATTCCCATCACCAAAAGATTGTGTCCCATCCCACCCAACCACCACCACCCCGCCCCCCCACTGACCCAGGAAGCATTTCACTCATTTTTAACTCACTACCTCACCTTGTGTGTGCATATGTACATGTGTGCCTATACATGCACATACAAGTTCTTGCATTTCTTGCAATTTGGAACACCTAGCTCTCAGTTAAAGGTAAAGGCTATTTGCTGAGTCTGTATAGGCCAAACATACTGTACTGGCTCAGATATTAAAGTAGAAATACTATTGTATTCAAATCAACATGAAATGAATTACACAACTCCTCCTCACCTACTATGTTAACTATGGAAAGCTTTTAGAGATCATACTCTTGTGGACCGGTACTCTTCAAGAGTAATTACCTTGTGTCTATTATGCTAATACTATAAAGCATTAATGACAGCTCTAAATATCTATTAAACTATGAAGTCCTGAGTATATTACTTGTTTTGAAATACCAACTAGTTATTGAATTACATAAAGATGTTTCTGGGAAATAGGTGATATTTTGAGGATGAAAATGTACCTATATGTTAACACTGGGTTAAAATAAATAATAACAGCTAGCAAAGGAGAACTTTTTGTTTTTTACCTCCCTTTAGTATCTATTTCCATTTTTCCCACAATTGTCCTGGGGCATTTTTATGATTTTCTTGGTGCTAATCCTGCATGTGTTCTATAGATCAAGCATGCCTGGATGTTAGAGCTTCCTGTAACCCATATTACTCTGGTGTGACTCTGACCTGGGACCACTGTACCTGTGATATAAAATAAATATCATGCATATGTCCCAGGTTCAATGCTGGTCCCTACCACTTTGAAAGAAGCTTCAATGCTTGGATGTGTCTTCTTTCCTTCTTCCCTTCCTTCCTTCCTATCAGAGCACTGCTCAGCTCTGGTTTATGGTGATGTAGGGAATGAGCATGAAGCTTCAGGCATGAGAGTTTTTGCAGAACAGTTATAGTATTTCCCTTCTCTGTCTCTATCTGAAAGTGTCAGCCTATACCGGTAAGGCTACAGTGATGAAAAACAAAAACAAACAAACAAACCATGAAACAAAGAACAAGAAGAAAAAAAAACTGAATTTCATGCTGGGAATGTATAAAACTTAGAGCTTTCAAAAATTTTCATGCGCAATGAAATTTCCTAAGAACAAGGATAAAGCAGAGAAAAGCAGAGCAGAGATATGGCAAAGCGAAAACAGGAGTCCTTATCACCTGGCGTTGATTATCTTATAGCCACTCCTGAAACTAGAATAATTCCAGGGCATTTCCTCATGTTAAGGGCTATTCTTAGTTTTCTGATAAAAGAGTAGTCCCGTAGATTATTTTGGTTATATGTTGGTGTTAATAATTTATACTCTAAAAACCAGATTTCCTTTTCTTTTTCTTTTTATTTATAAAAAGGAAACAATGACAAAAACCATAGGATAAGAGGGGGTACAATTCCCACCACCAGAACTCTATATATAGGGCATCCCCTCCCCTGATAGCTTTCTACAAGGCAACTCTTGCCAAGTGAAATTCTATACTACTATCATTACTGAAATTAGAAAATTGTATTTTCTTATACACCAAAATACCATGCTAAGATCACTTAAATTCATTCCATTATTTGCTAATGTCCGTTGTAACAGTTTTACTAATGGTATGTGATATGAGGACATATTTGTGGGCCCAAATTACTAGGGATACTGGTATTACCTTACTGAGTAAATTATGGAGAAAAAAATAGGGGGATATGGTGGAATTTTTGAAAGTATCTTTATTTCATCAAATATTTCAATTGAAACCTTTTATATTCAGAGTGAGTTAATATCATTCTTGGAAAAATGTACATCTGAAAGTAGATTATTATTATCATTACCCTAACACTAAATGTCCCTATGTGGTCACACAGAAGTGACTTCATTGTATGATAGCACTAGAATTGCTTCTTTGGGCCTCTCAGCTGAATTATCTTAGAAAGATCAATACCTTCACATAAGATCCTTATTATGGAATCCTTGTGGACGGTTGAGAGCACATCACAGGCACTTGCCTATGGTTAATATGGTTTCCACAAGTATCTCAGAGATGATGAATTAGCTGATCTAATCAAAATTAGAATATGCTTACTGTGGGAGTCAGGCTGTAGTACAACAGGTTAAGTGCAGGTAGGGCAAAGCACAATGACCAGCATAAGGATCCCGGTTCGAGCCCTTGGCTCCCCACCTGTAGGGGAGTCGCTTCACAAGCGGTGAAGCAGGTCTGTAGGTGTCTATCTTTCTCTCCCCCTCTCTGTCTTCCCCTCCTCTCTCCATTTTTCTCTGTCCTATCCAACAACAATGGCATCAATAATGACTAAAACAATAAAACAGCAAGGGCAATGAAAGGGAATAAATAAATAAATATTTTTTTTAAAAAAATATTCTCAATAAAAAGTAAAATGAATAGCACTGTAAGCCTATCTTAGTATTGTAAGACAGAGTACATAACATGGACTCCTCGAGTACCTAATGGACTCAACTGTTTAATTTTTTAAACACTACCCACTTGTCAGGTACAAATCAATAAGTACACACATATGTTAATTCACATGTTCATGAACGTGATTCATGACATCCTGGGGATTAGCACATTTTTATGAGGCAGCTTATAGCTCATAGTAGTAGATTTATGATTACCATCTGTAGTACTCTTAACAGCGTGTGTTTTTCTTTAAAATTCTCTTTGTTGAGTTTTGTTCAATTACAGATATATTCCTTACCCATTATAAGTGAGTAAAAATCTGGTAAAGATTTTGTTTAATATTTATTTTATTTATTCCCTTTTGTCACCTGTTTTATTGTTGTAGTTATTATTGTTGTCATTATTGTTGGATAGGACAGAGAGAAATGGAGAGAAGAGGGGGAAGACAGAGAGGGGGAAAGATAGACACCTACAGACCTGCTTCACCACTTGTGAAGCAACACCCCTGCAGGTGGGGAGCCAAGGGCTTGAACCGGGATCCTTACTCTAGTCCTTGTGCTTTGCACCACCTGCACTTAACCCACTGCGCTACAGCCCAACTCCTGGCAGAGATTTTTTTGGGGGGTGGTAATTGTAACAGAAATATTAATATAAAGATTTATTGGAATATTAAATTACTGGATGCTAAGAATAAACAGAAATTCTAAAGATAATCATATAAGACCTATATCATATAACACCTATAAAGAACTCTTTCTCCTTATAGAGAAAGAGTCCAAGGAGAAACTTCTTCCCTCAGACTGACATTTCGACCTTTTGTGGTTTTGTGAATGTTCTTAAATTTAATGATTAATTTCCCTATAATTTCATCTGCTGGGTAGAAGAAATTCAGATTTTTTTTCTTTGAAGAGGAATTAATATGTGTTGGATCAGGAAATAGGAGTTTAAATATGAAAAAGGAGTTAAAGTATTAAAGTATTTCCCTCAGGTGAATTTATTCAGTCATGAAATTTTAATTTTATGTGCATAATACATTTTGTGATCTCTTAATTCTGCTAATTTCATTGTTCTGATGATGCTATATTAGTATAGGGTTAAATGAAACCATTAAATCAAAGTCTGGCAGAAAGTGACTAAAGGGAAGGATAGAATCATTTTTGTTAGTCCCTTCCTTTGCCAAATTAATGACTTATAATTAAACATTTGGAATAGCTTAACAAAAACATAGATTTCAGAAAACTATAATATTAAATTCTTACTTTGGTTTCTCTATGGTCCTAATCAATTCATATCTAACTTTATAAGAAAAAATTACACTGAAGGAATATTACCTTGTAATGTGTATTTAAGTTTACTGTTTAAATTTAGTTTGTCTTATGTATTTAAGTTTGGTTTTTTAAATTTTTTATTATCTTTACTTATTTATTGAATGTAGACAGTCATAAATCCATGAGGAAATAGGGAGATGCAGAGCAAGAGAGATACCTGCAGCACTGCTTCACCACTCGCAAAGCTTCCCCCCTGCAGGTGGGAACCGGGGGCTCAAACCTGGGTCCTTGCACATTGTAACATGTTCATTCAACCATGGGGCCCTCGTATTTAAGTTTGAAATATGGAAGTCAATGTCTTATAAAACTCTTTGGAGTGCAAACTTTAAAATATCCCACATCTTCTGAGTTATGCATTTTATTTAGGTTAATTTCCAAGAGATTTTCCCCACATATTGAGATATATTACCTGAATATTGCCTTTTCAGTGTTAATTTTTTTAGTGTTGTCTTTTTTAAAATTAATTAATTAATTTATTTTAAGAAGGAGACATTAACAAAACCGTAGGATAGGAGGGGTACAACTCCACACAGTTCCCACCACCAGATCTCTGTATCCCATCCCCTTCCCTGATAGCTTTCCTATTCTTTATCCCTCTGGGAGTATGGACCCAAGGTCATTGTGGGTTGCAGAAGATGGAAGGTCTGGCTTCTGTAATTGCTTCCCCACTGAACATGGGTGTTGACTGGTCATTCCATACTCCCAGCCTGCCTCTATCTTTCCCTAGTAGGGTGGGTCTCTGGGGAAGTGGAGCTTCAGGACACACTGGAGGGGTCATCTGTCCAGGGAAGTCTCAGTGTTAATTTTTGAAGAGTTATTTTGCAAAGTACAGAGCTGATTATGATAGAAATTTGTATACTTATTTGAAGCAAAATTAACTTTTATGGATGCTTCAGCTAAGTGTGAAATTGAGAATTATTTTATTCTTCTACCTGTCCCTATCTCTTCATTTCCCATTCATTAGGAATTTGTTTTTAATAAATATGATAAAGAATAGGACCCACTGCACAGTGGTGTACAAGAACCTATGTTGGTGGTGTAACCAGTATACAGACATCTGTGGTGGAAAGATAGAAACTATACCTATATGAAAACAAATGTTTTGTAAATCATTATTTCCCTAATGAGAACAAACAATAAAATAAAAATATAGACTAAAATAAGGACCAAGAGTTAGTGTAATCCCTAATCAAGTTAAGCTTTGAAAGTTTATGAATAAATATTAGAAGTCAGGAGTACTGTGTCTAAACCTGGTTATTTAAAATTAAATGCTTGAGTTTCTGTTTTTCACCTAGGTGTGCTGAATTGCTAGTTTGTAATGAAAACAGATATCATTCTTTCCTCATATATGATAAGAGAAACTTTTCTCTGTCTTCCACTCTTTACCCAGGAAAGATACCTGAGATACAGTGTGATACATTGTGATATCTCTCCTCAGTCCTGTTTAGAAACTAGATATTATGATGATACCACTAGTACTTGACTAGCAATCTATGTGTCTTAAGTAAATCTCTAATACCATATGGAAGAGCTCAAGTATTGTTTAGTGCAATGTCTAATCTCCCTGAGGCTTAGTTGCCAAAACAATTAACAGGTTTAGTTAAGGGAAAGGAAACAGTCCATCTGCCTCTTTTATGCCACTTAGAGCAAACAGGCAACTGATCAACTGAATCCTTCAGACAATTAGTCAGCAACATTTGCAAGTCCCATGTCCCAGTGACAACCTCACTAATGCAGTCCTGTATGTGAAGATAGATGGTTCTGTTGGAACAGATCTTGCCTTTTAAGTATATAACAGCACCTTATAAATAGTTATTTACCACTAAAAGGCTTTCTTTAAAAAATTATAAAATGGAGATATTGACAAGGTCATAGAATAAGAGGGGTATAATTCCACATAATCTCTGCTCCCTATCCCATGTTACCCCCCCCCCCCGAAAGCTTTCCTATTCTTTATCCCTCTAGGAGTATGGATCCAGGATCATTATGGAGTGCAAAAGGTGGAAGGTCTGGCTTCTGTAATTGACATCATGGTAGCATTTGGAACCTGGTGGCTGAAAAAGAGTTAAAATATAAAGAAGAATAAATTGTTGACAACCATGAACCTAAAGACAAGAATATTGCAGATTTGGGGGTCTCCATTTTGGAAAAAGCTAGTAGGTCTATTTTAGGTATATTCTAAGGGGCCCATTACTTTACTACTTTTTACCTGAGTCTGACAGCTAACATGCAGGTGGACCCAACGTATTGTTTGGGGAGACAGTTTCATAGTTGGAAAAAGGACTAGAATACTGGAACAGGGAAGGAGTAGCTCTCAAATATGGTAAAAGTATATAAATATTGTTAACTGTAAACCCTATCAATTTGATCTGGGGCCCATATTCAGCACAGGAGTCTGTGTAGCCTCTGTATCCCTGTAGGTCTGAGCTCGCATTCTGTGGTCCTGGCTGGGAACATTGTTAGCTGCACTATTATGAAATCTGACACTCACAGCAGTTCTTTTACAAAATTAGTGATTTTACAAATGAGACAAGAAATTATTACAGAGAGGAAGTAATTACACAAGATTGCATATGGGTCATGAGTAAAGGTTCTATCTTTTGAATGCCAGTCCCATGATCTCTTAATCTTTTGTTAAGGTGTAGTCCTATTGCATTATCCTAAGTCCCCCAATGTAAGAATGATTTCTATTTTTAATATATTTTATTGATTTTATTTGAGAGAGAAAGAGAAAGAGAGGGAAACCATAGCACTGACACGTCCATCTATGAGCTGGGGGTCAAGCTCAAATCTGGGTTGAGCACATGGGTAAAGCACTCCATTCAAGCCAGCAATTTTGCTGGCCCTGAGTGTATTTTAGATCCATGGTGGGGAGTCGGGTGGTAGCACAGCGGGTTAAGGGCACATGGCGTGAAGCACAAGGACCAGCATAGGATCCCGGTTTGAGCCCCTGGCTCCCCACCTACAGGGAACTCGCTTCACAGGTTGTGAACCAGGTCTGCAGATGTCTTCCTCTCCCCCTCTCTGTCTTCGCCTCCTCTCTCCATTTCTCTTTGTCTTATCTAACAACGACGACATCAATAACAACAACAATAAAAAAGCAACAAGGGCAACAAAAGGGAAAAATAAATAAATACAAAAAAAAGAAAGTCATTAAAAAAAATCCATGGTTATTATATACTGCAGTTTAACCATCCACTAATTGACCATTGGTAGTTTCCAAGTCCTAGTTCTTATGAATAAAGATGCTGTGAATATTCTTAAAAATATGTATTTTTCTTTCTCTGGAAAAATATCCATGTGCAATTTCTGAATTGTCCTGCCACATTCATTTTATAAAAGAACTGCTGGGTTATTTTCCAGAATGACTATGCCATTTTACAACCTCCATAGTAATGTGAGATGCTGTTTCTCTGAAGCCTCTACAGCCTTTGAAGTGATCAAGTTTTTAATGTTAATCATTCTGTTAGATATGTAGTAATGTCTCTAGTTTACCACTTAATACTCAGTGAAACTTCTGCAGATCAAAACTTTTTCATTTTGATAAGGTACACTTGATTAATTATTCTTTTAGTTGATTGTTGTTTTCACATGAAAACAGCTCTCTTTGTCCTAGTTTATGAAGATTTCTAATTTTTTCTAAGTTTTTTTGTATACTAGGTTTATGTTCATTATCTAATATAGCTAATTTCTATATATTAGATGTGAGGTTTATATTTATGCTCACTTCTTTTGCTTGTTATACCCATTTATTTCTGCACCATTTGTTGAAAAAGTTATTTATCTTTCCATTGAGATATAATTTTAAAACAGATGTGTAGTCCTCAAATAAGTCCTTTATTCTATATAATTATAAATGTTTGAGCTCCCTCCCAATAGAAAGATTTCTAAACATTCAATGTACATTACTAACTTGTGCTTCTTAAAAAGGGAAAGTCCCTGGCACGTGGTGCAAAGTGCAAGGACCCGCATAAGGATCCTGGTTTGAGCCCCGGCTCCCCACCTGTAGGGGGAGTCGCTTTACAGGCGGTGACCCAGGTATATAGGTATCTTTCTCCCTCTCTGTCTTCCACTCCTCTCTCCATTTCTCTCAGTCCTATCCAATAACAATGACATCAAGAACAACAATAATAACTACAACAATAAAACAACAAGGGCAACAAAAGGGAAAGTAAATAAATAAATAAAAAATTTTTAAAAAGGGAAAGTCCCTCATCTGGGCAATATTATACTTTTCACTTTAGAGACAAAGAAACTAGAGTTTGTAAAACATTAATTGACATGCCCTAAATACAAAGTAGTGAAAATCAAAATGCAGATCTCCCTGACTTAAAAAAGTCCTTAATGTTTTCTTATCGTATACTCTCAAAAATCAATATTTTCACTTTTCAATTACTTACTATACAGTACAGTGAGGATTTCTGATCTCTTTGCCAGATTATTTTTTTAAATCATTTTATTGGGGGCTTAATGTTTTAGAGTAAGTTGTTACACCTGGATACCATTTCTCACCTTCCAGTGACATGTGTCTGTGTCACACTCTCACCTCAAACTTAGGCCCATTTCTACCATCATGCACCACAGCTCAGCACCCTCTAGAGCCCTTCCCCTTCCCATCTTCCCTAGAATTCTTTGCTTTGGTGCAATACACCACACTCCATCTGCATTTCTCTTTTGTATTTTCCTTTTCTGTCCTTGTTTCTTAAATTCCACCTATAAGAGATATCATTTGGTAGTCGTCCTTTTTTTTTTTTTTTAATCTTACTTAATGTGAGTCATTCAAGTTCCACTCAAGATAAGGCAAGAAAAGATTGCTTAATAATTTTTAATAGATGAGTAGTTTATCACTGTGCAAATATACCACAATTTCCTTTCCCACTTATATGCTGTTGGTAATATGAGTTACTTCCCAGTTTGGGCTGTTACAAATTATGCTATTGTGAACATAGGCGTACATAGTTCTCTTTGGATAGATCTTTTTATTTCCTTTGGATATTTTCTTTGGAGAGAAATTGGTGGGTCATACAGTAGGTCCATTTCTAGTGTTCTGAGGAGTCAGCATACTGTTTTCCATAGAGGCTAGAATTTACATTCCAACCAGAAATTTGAAGAGTTATTTTTCTCACATCCTTAACACCATTTGTCTGTCCCTTTTTCTGTATGATAGTCTCACTGGTGTCATTTTTATCTTTCTTTGCATTGCTCTAATAATTGATGGCTGAGCTTTTTATCCCTGTGTCTATTGCCATCCTGAATTTTGTCTTGGATGAACATTCTGTATGTGATCTTTCTCTATTCTTAATTGTTTTTTGTTTAGTATATTATTTGTGTATTTTGTTTATCGGTCTTTTATCTGATGTTTGGCAAGTAAAGATCATCTCCCACTCTATAGGGTGTCCTCTTTTGGTTATGTTTCCCTTTGCTACAGAAAAGCTTTTCAGTTTGATGTAATCTCAGTGGTTTAATTAGACCTTTATTTTCCTTACTGTTGAACTTGAGTTTTTGAAGATATTTCTGAAGCATAGATGGTGAAGTGTCCCCTTAGCAGAATCATAAAATATTTTCCCCATCTCAAGAGTTCAGTTAATGTTCGAAACTGGTCATGATTTCAACTTGGCTTTTGCCACATTGTTTACTATAAGTTAGAAAATTAGGAGCTGGGTGGTGGTACATCCCATTGAGGTTCAAGGCCCAGCTCCCCACATGTGGAGGGAAGCTTTGAGAGTGGTGAAGCAAAACTACAAGTGTCTCTTTGTTTCTCTCTTTCTGTCTTCTCTTTCCCTCTCAATTTCTTTCTGCCCTATCAAGATAAAAAAGTGTGTGTGGGGGGGAAGACTTCCAGGAGAAGCTGCTTTGTTGTGCAGGCACTGAACCCCAGTGGTAACCTTATTAGCACTAAGAAAAATTATAAAAATAAAGAAAATTAAACAGTATCTTTGCCAAGAATCAGTTTTTGACAGTACTCTGCTGTGACAATAACTACAGTCAGAGAATGTGACACTATTTTTGTTCCTTTTGTTCAAGTCTGCATTTAATAGATCTTCCAGAACCATGTTGATTTTCAACAAAGGTCATGTGGTTAGGGATGACTTTTCTTATTTATTGAATCTCTAATTCCTGTAATATATCTTGATAATCTACTTTTTTCTGAACATTTACCAGTGGTAATGATTTTACTGTAATTTACATGTTATATCCTCAATTTACATATATTTCTAATGTGCTACTTTTCTCTTCATGGAAGCTGACTAAGATGTGCATATTAAAACAAAGTGAATGCGAGGTCTCTTGCTACCATATGTTATTTGGAAAGGGATTTTTTTTTGTTCTATTTAATATAGCTCTTCTTAAAAAAAACAAACATCTTGGTCACTTTTACCAATAGAAATAAATCTGTGGCTAGGGCAAAAACACAAAATGAATTGCTTTGTTTCCTCTATTGATTACATGCTAAGTGACCTTGAACAGTTTCCAGCTCTGTTCTGCCTATCTTGTGAGGGCAAAGCACAAAGAAAATTAATATTTTGTTTGTAAGGGCTAGATTTTCTTGTTTTACAAAATGTAATGAGGTGATCTTTTGGGAATTAAGAGTATGTGTATTGACTAAGCTAACTAAGAGAGGGGACATATAGGGCAGTAGGCTCAGAAAATTATTGTGACACAGATCAGTCTCCAGTAATGGAAGCTCTTAAAGACAGAGAGTCTGTGTGTTTGGTTCCCTGTCCTATCCCCAGGGTCAGCAACAGTGTTTGACACATTCTCTGTTGTTTTGGTTCATTTTCACACCTCTACATGTAGTTTTTCAGGTAGCAAAAATCAAACGCTGTTTCTTTGAGCCTCATACTCCCACTTCAGATGCCACTCCCACATTCCAGGTTTCCATTGCCTGCACTGTATCCAAGCCAAATTCCCAAGGTTTCCTGGGAAAGCAAAACTGAACCAAGAAAAAAAAAAATAATAATCTTGGTCAATCTATTTTCTGTCCCTTGATTTCTGAGTTCTTAGAAATTGTATAATTCCGGACTCCACGGGCTATTGTGAATATGGAAGAAGACTATACAATGAAAGGTCTTTCTTAATGTTAAAGTGTTATTCCTAATATATTGAGAACTGTTTCTATAGTAGCAATGAAATTGTACCAAGACTGTTTCCATTGAGATTGACTGATTCCAATCTTATTGGAACATTAAATTAAAAAAAAAACTGTAAATGACCAGGTCTTCACTTTTTCCAATATGAAAAAACAAAGGTGTGGGAGTCGGGCTGTAGCGCAGCGGGTTAAGCGCAGGTGGCGCAAAGCATAAGGACTGGCATAAGGATCCTGGTTCGAACCCGGCTCCCCACCTGCAGGGGAGTTGCTTCACAGGCAGTGAAGCAGGTCTGCAGGTGTCTATTTTTCTCTCCCCCTCTCTGTCTTCCCCTCCTCTCTCCGTTTCTCTCTGTCCTATCCAACAACGACAACAACAATAATAACTAGAACAATAAAACAACAAGGGCAACAAAAGGGAATAAATAAAATAAAATATATATATATATATATATATATATATAAAAGAAAAAACAAAGGTGTAATGTTGAGAACCTAAAAACCTCAAAGACTGAAAAACATTAAGCTATGAAATCAGTCTGATGAACTTGTTGCATGCTGAACTTACAAACTCAGTTTATATGCCAGTTAAATGTTATATAATAATGATGCCTACTTCATAGGGTTGATGTAAAAATGAGATGAAATTTCTTAAAATGATGAGCAAAATTCCTGGAAAATGATAAGGTGACATATGAGTATTATTATTAACCCATATCACATACCTCTTAACTGATTCTCTATTCTTCCTCCATATCCATTCTTAGTATCTAGGAAGATAAAGTTATTATAAGCATGTAGTTTTTTGTCATCTTGAAGAAAGTCCATCTGGAAATATTCCATCAGATAGGTATATAAATCCTTTTTTTATATGCATTTTTGGAAGGAGTTTTTCTTTTTTTGCTAGGCTTTATCTAACTTCTCCTCTAGCTTAAGAGGTATCCACAAACAAACAATAACATGTGCAAATATATATATTTTTTCTAGTTCCAAAATGTCGCAAAAGTTAACACCTGGCCTAGTATCTCATTTTTCTGAACTTCAGCAGACTTCAGTTGCACAGCATTTGGAAACTTGTCGATTTCATAGTAATTTTTACTTGAAGTCACCTGAAATCCCTCATACTGTGGGTATTGCTAATGGATCTGAAGTTGATAGACCAGTGTAGGAAAGCATGCATACAGGACCCAGGGTACTGTAAAGATGTAAAGGTGGTCTTGTTCCATTACCTCTAACTTCCATGCTTTTTATTTGTGCCTTCTAGCTACTTTCAAGTTTTGCAAATTTCTTTAGCTACAATCTGAATGCAGCCAGCATGGGAGAAAAGATTATCATGTATATGATGGAAGCAAGCAAACCAAAAAACACACAGCTTGATTCACTTCCAGAATGGGAAGAGAAAATTCTTTCAAGTAGATGATTAACTCAAATTCTGGTGGGCATTTTGGATTGATTTCTATGCATTGTTCTGCACTGAGCCCAAATCACTTGGCCTGATCATCCTTTGCCTTTATTTGTGTGGAAATTAGTAGAAATTCTGCCCTTGTTAATTATGTAGTGTAACTTTGGTGGAAATTAGTAGAAATTCTGTGGAAATTAGTAGAAATTCTGCCCTTGTTAATTATATAGTGTAACTTTGGAAAGTGATTTAAATTTTATAAACTAAAGATAAATTGAATATCAAACTACTATTGATCGATGAGCAGAGTTCAAAATGGCCATATCTGCAGTATTTAACTGCCAGTTGTTGAGGAAAAGCACTCATTTACTACCTGGACAGTAGAATGGAATGTATGTGATTCATTAGTACATCATTCACCTTCAGTGCCTGCTTGTATTTTTAAAAAGCAAAAACCTTCTAAATCTATAATATTATTAAGTTCTATTAACCAGTGTCCAGTGTAAGTACCAAAGAAATTTTTATTTGGAGAGTCTTGGGGTGAGTTTATTTTTATAAATCTAAAAGATTCCCATTTCAGTTAATTCAAAAGATAATAAGAACCACAACATGGAAATATTTAATTTTTTAAGAAAGCTAGTTAATTGCAAGTCATTAGCGGAGAAAAGACCTTAATTTTCCTTATGCTTGATATGTCCAGAAATAAAATTAAAATTATTAATAAAATATTGATGATGAGATCAGTATATTGGAAAGTTTAAACAATGACTGAAACTAGAAATTACATGCCCCATCAAAAGATCACCTATGAAAAGTCATGTGCCTTCTAAAACCAAATTTGGCTTAAACAAAAATCTCATATCTCAAGTCTCTAAATAATTCAGGAATAAAACCAAATCTAGGAATCTGATGATGTTATTGGGACTTGATCTCTTCTTTTTAAAAAAAATTTTTATTTATAAAAAGGAAACATTGACAAAACCATAGCATAAGAGGGATACAGCTTCACACAATTCCCACCACCAGACTTTTGTATACCATCCCCTCCACTGGTAGCTTTTCTATTCTTTAACCTTCTGGGAGTATGGACCCAAGGTCATTTTGGGATGCAGATGGTTGAAGGTCTGGCTTCTGTAGTTGCTTCCCCGCTGAACATGGGCATTGACAGATTGATCCATACTCCCAGCCTGTCTCTCTCTTTCCCTAGTGGGGAAGGGCTTTGGGGAAGCGGAGCTCCAAGGCACACTAGTGGGGTTGTCTGCCCAGGGAAGTATGGTCTCATCCTGCTAGCTTCTGGAACCTGGTGGCTGAAAAGAGAGTTGACATACAAAGCCAAACAAATTGTGAACAATCATGGACCTAAAGGCTGGAGTAGTGCTGATGAAGAGTTGCGGGGGGTCTCCATTTTGTAGATAGCTAGTAGGCATATTTTAGTTATATCCCAAAGGGCCTATAGCTATACTAGTGTTTTTTTTGTGTTTGTTTGTTTTTTGTTTTTTTTGCCTGAGCCTGAAATCTCGTATGCAGGTGGATCCAAGTTATTGTCTGTGGAGATGATGTCATGGCTGGGCAAAGGACCAGAAAGCTGGATCAGGCAAGAGAGTAGCTCCCTAATACGGGAAAGGGGTATAAGTATTACTGTAAACCCCATAGACTTGATGTGATCTGGGGCCCATAATCAGCTTAGGAGCCTGTGTGACCTCTGCATCCCTCTAGATCTGGGCTCACATTCTGTGGTCATGAGTAGGAACATTCCATGCTGCCCCAGTATTGACCCATCTCCTCAGGTGTATCATAGAGTATGTTGTCCATCCTCCCTTCTAAGGATGGAACATTCTCTACCATTGTTGATCCAAGTTGAGGGCATGGTCCTATGGGGGCCCACAAAGAGGTCTATTGTGTTGTTCCTGATATAAATGACCGGTAACAATGGAGAGAGGGATTTATTTGAGTTCTAGGCTCATCAAGTCTGTTTGGGAATCTCAGGACTCCCCGATTAGGGCCCCAGCTGGTGGAATGACCTGATAGTGACTGAAGAGTCATTGTTAAAGATTGCGAGGGACTTGATCTCTTCTAGTCACCTATTCTGTCTTTCTTATGTGGGTCTCATAACTGGGCAGAAAAATCCTGTAATTGGAAGTTTCTGGCTTCATTAGCTCAGGCATTGTGCTTGGGAGAAAATGTCTTTCCTTTGCTTGTTAATAATAATCCTCAGTTAATAATAAGTCTCAGTTACCTGGTTTTTGTTAAATGATCTTTCATGAGAAAATCTGTCAGGGCTTAATTGCAAATGGTTTGATAACAGATAAGTGATGAGTCACATCTCTCTAGAATAACTGAGGTTCTCCACAATAAAGAGAAATCGCCATTACCCTTCAACTAAGAATGACTATAGGAGGTTTATTTTAGGAGAAAGCACTGTGAACAGGTAAGACTCCTAAATAAAAGGAAAAAGTGAAAAATAGAATGAGTGAGAAAGAACACCTGAGATTCGTTCACCTACTCAGATGTAAAGGAGAAATAAATTAAGGCTGTCAAAGAGAGAGAAGGCACATCATTGTCCTGGCATGAAGCTTGACTAAAAGTTTTCTTGAGCATTCTTCAGAGACAAATGTGGAGTGAGACACCTCTTTAGAATGAGGAACTGACTGCCACAAGGAAAAAAAATTAGAACCATTGTGACTATCATGTAGCAACTGTATTATAATTTATTTCCTTTCTATCGAGTAGACACTACAAATATAATTGGAAAATCTGTAAATGGCCAGAAAATAAGTTTATTTGGAGCTGTAAAAAGCTATAAGATCTATAGTGAAAATTATGTCTATGTGTCTGTTGAGAAATTAGTATGGCTTATTATGGACCTTTTAGTATGAAATTAGTATTTAGTATTAGAAATTAGTATGGCTTATTAAGGACCTTATTATGAACCTTATTGTGGACATCTTTATTATAGATAAAAGCAAATATGGGAAAGCAACCTATGCTAGGTTATACAGTGAAGATGAAAATAACTACTGAGAAATTGTGGATTTTTCTTTTAAAAATGTTTAACTATCCTTATTTATTTATTGGATAGAGACAGCCAGAAATTGAGAGGGAAGGGGGAGATACAGAGAAAGAGACACCTGCAGCCCTGCTTTATCACTTTCAAAGCTTTCCCTCTGAAATTGGGGAATCAGGGGCTCAAACCTGAGTCCCTGAGCATTGTAACATTTGCACTCAACCAGGTGTGCCACCACCCAGCTGGCCCTGCAGGTGTGAAGATTGTATGTATCAAGGATGAATCTTCTCAAATAACTGTTAGTGGAGATTAAAGGTTCTAGGTGAGACTTTTCAATAGTGTGATGACCTAAAATGTAGTTATGTCTCAGAAAATCATTTTATACTTTGTCATAGTCAATAAAATAGCTCTGCCACCTGAAATAAAACACTATATGCGTTCATGATAGGAGTTAGGCTGTAATCACTGAGACTATATTTTAAATACTACTGGGTCAATCTATCTTTATGGAAATCCAAAAAGATTATGTGATGGAAAGTTATTAGGTCTGTGAGACAAACAATCAAGTTTTATAGTATTACAGATAACCCTTAGTCTTAGCTGTACCATAACCATGTGCCAGTTTTTTGTTTCATTTTTTTCTTTTTAACATAGTCTTCTAGAATAATCTTGGTTGAATCTTTTCTATCAAGGAGCATAGTGTCATACAGAAAGAACAAGTAATAAGATCATTTAATTGATCAGAATGCCAAAATAACGCTGTGGCAGCAAAGATAAGCCAGTGCCAACCTACATAATATGACAAATAGAAAAGGTTAATTTGATACTCTGACTAAAACTAACCCTGAAAGAGGCAGTTACTCAGCCCCATAGAAAAGGTAAGAAGGGCCAGACCTTCCACCTTCTGCAACCCACAATGACCCTGGGTCCATACTCCCAGAGGGATAGAGAATGGGAAAGCTATCAGGGAGGGGATGGGATATGGAGATTGGGTGGTGGGAATTGTGTGGAGTTGTACCCCTCCTATCCTATGGTTTTGTTAATGTCTCCTTTCTTAAATACATAAATGAAAAAAAAAAGAAAAGGTAAGAAGGAAATGAATTTTGTAATTACTTGTCACTTAAAAGATCTTTGGTTTTCAAGTAGGAAATAACCCTTCCAAAGAGTAAGCTTTTTGCTAAATAAATAAATAAATAAAATAATAATAAGTCAAATAAGTGCTAGTGAAACAGATGAAGAATATTAATTCATCTTTAGGTTGTATGCAACTGCCAACGATTACATTAAAGTAAAACAAGCCAATATGAGAAAGCTCACTGAGAGTGAAGTTAATCCTTTGTTTTTAAATGATCTTCCATTAAATATTATCCTTTTTCCTTTATTAGATTTAAGAACCTATGTTTTGTAAATCTAGCTTATGTAAAATTTAGAAAAATGTTGTTCATTTACACTTATTGTTTTGGTTTGGATTTCAAGGACTCATTAAGTCTGGATAATGAAAAATATTGCCAGTTCTTCAGTGTTCAAAATATACTGCAGATTGAAAACTTTACTTAAGGTCTCTATGTGCAATCAGTAATTGTCCATATTTCTACTTAAATGTGACATTTATTGGAGAAAGAGGATCTATATGTGTCATTTTATTTCTTGCATTGCTAGCTATTGCATTTATATTTATTCAAAGGCTAATAGGATGAATGGCACTAACACATGGAATAACTAAAGGGAAGCCAGAGCCAATGCTATAGATCCTTATAGGTTTGCCTCTTTGTTTTGTGACGTACACTGATTATTTGTTGAAGGAACTCTTGAGATACTTAGAATTCATTTTTGGCTGATGTATCTGTTGGGGTGAGGATTAGTGTCAGGCTGAAAAAAAGTCTATATTTTCCCTTGCTGATGGGCAGTTATATCTGTGAAACTAGATATTCAGTTTCATAGATAATACTTGTATTTAAATAAGCTAATGAATCCATTCACTAATGGAACAATTTGTTAATGAATTTATTTACTAATACAATCCTCTTTCAGAATGCAAGAACACTGTAATAGTATAATATGCTGTTTATCATAGCCATAAAACTACATTAAAGCATTTTATATATAATTGTTTTTAGTATCAGGCCAGATAATTATTCAGCTACGTATAAATTTTATATCTATAAGTTACAGTATCATAACCATCCTTTTATGTGTGAAGTAGAACAACTTTATTCTTACTTGGACTTGGCTGACCTCTAACAAGAGCTCATAGTGTCTGTTTGCTAAATATTCTTCATAGTTTCTAAATATGAAAATATCTTCCTTCACCTACAGAGAAAATACCTGGAGTCTCTCTCAAAGTAAAAGTCCTTCCTTAGTTCTAAGAAATATCAGACTAATTCAGAGAAAATAGACTATGAGACTGAGATGCTAAGTTGTCTAACATGTCTGTGTCTCATTTACCATAGCTATTAAGCAGGGAAATTAATTGTACCTATCTCATTGCATTGTAGTATAAAGTTACTTTTAAACACTGTTTAAACATTCTGGCATTATGTATTTGCTATTGCTATCTTATTGAGGGAACAAGTTCTCTATTCATATAATTAGCAGCACAATTTGTTAAAAGTCTACAATAAAAAATAAAGATGCTGTTGAAGACAATTTATTTGAAACACTGTTTTGAATTTCCTTATAGATTGTAATTTTTAAACTTTACTTATTTTAGTTGATAGAACAGAGAGAAACTGAGAGGGAAGGAGAGATAGAGAGATAGAGGGGGTCAGATGGTGGCACACCCAGTTAAGCATACATAAGGACCTACACAAGAACCCATGCAAGGATCCAGGTTCGAACTCCAGCTCTCCACCTGCAGGGGGAATGCTTCACAAGCGGCAAAGCAGGTCTGCAGATGTCTCTCTCTCCTCTCTATCTTCCCCTCTCCTCTCATTTTTTTCTTTGTTCTATCCAGTTTATTTTAAAAATGGAAAAAATTGACTACCAGGAGCAGTGGATTTATCATGCTGGCACCAAGCTCCAGCGATAACCCTAGAGGCAAATAAGAAATGATAAAATTTTTGAAAAAGAGAGACAGAGAGACACCTGCAGCACCACTTCACCGCTCATGAAACTTTACTCCTGAAGATGGGGAATGGGGCCTTGAACCCAGGTCTTTGTGCTTGGTAATAAGTGCACTTAATCAGGTTTACCACCACCTGGCTGGCCCTTTGAATTTTTAACATTTATCATCTTGTATAAATAATATGGACATGCACATGCTTTTGGTATTATGAAGAATTTTATCTGGATACTGTGGGATAGGAAAACAGAAAATTTGCTCTAGGGTTATAAGACAGTTATAATAGAAGTTACACAGTGTAGGGAGAGAAGAAGATTTGAGGTTTGATGTACGTTTAACTGATAGGTGCATCCGGGTTTTGTTCATACATGGAATAGGAAGAATTAGATCATGTGAAATTGCAAAGAATGAAGTAAAGCGGCCAACCTGGCTTTGAGAGTTTGTATGAGAACTCTGCCTATTATTGTTGTTATGTGGGGGAGGGGTACAGTATGGGACTGTAACCCCTTTTATCTTATGATCTTATAGGCCACTATTAAATCACGAATAAGGTTTAAATAAAAAAATAAAGAACTATTTGCTGTTAAGAAAGAATACATCGCATCCAGTGTTCCTGGAGGAGGCACAGGGGTAGAGTGATAGACTTATAAGAATGAGGCCCTACGTGCTCACATATGCCTAAGTGATGGCCTGGTTCTCTTTCTTTTCAATAACTAAATCTTTAAAAATAAAAAGAATGTGTGTCTACTTTCTCCCTTGTTTTAACAACTCTGAACTGTTTGTACTTATCTCAGTAGTCACAATGTCCATCTCTTATACCTCCTGCAGTCTGTCCTCAACAGAAGCCAACTTGGTTTCGTATAATATTTTTAAATTATCTTTATTTATTTTTTGGATAGAGAAAGCCAGAAACCAAGAGGAAGGCGGAGATAGAGAAGGAGAGAGACAGAGAGACACCTGCAGCCCTTCTTCACCACTCATAAAGCTTCCCTCCTCTAGTTGGGGACTGGGAGCTTGAATCCTGGCCTTTATGCATTGTAACATGAGCTCTCAACCAGTGTCTCTGAGTGCCTACCACCTCTTGCCACTCCTTGCTTAACATCATTCAGGAGGGAAACAGAAAATATCAAGCTTTTTTGTTTTTTGTAGCTTCATCTTCCATCTTTCTTCACTCAGAAAGTTCTGTTTATGCTATGACATCTTTATAGCTGTGGTATATGTACACATGCTATTCCAGTTTGTGGAAGCCTTTCCAATGACATTTTATTTTTTATTTATGTTTACTCTTTATAACTCAGATAAGTATAACTTTATAGAAACTACTCTTTTTTAATTTCGTTATTGGGGGATTAACGTTTTATAGTCGACAGTGAATACAATAGTTTGTATATGCATAACATTTCCCATTTTTCCACATAACAATTCAACCCCCACTGGGTCCTCTGCCATAATGTTCCAGGACCTGAAATACCTCTCCCCAGATTCTTTTACTATATTTTTGTCTTTTTTTATTTCTTTATTGGGGGATTAATGTTTTGCAGTTGATGGTAAATACAGTAGTTTGTACATGCATAACATTTCTCAATTTCCACAATTTTTTCTCAATTTTTCTGTTTAGTGTTTTCTCTTCTGATCTGTTTTTCAACTTCTGCCTATGAGTGAGATCACCCCATATTCATCCTGTTTCTGACTTATCTCACTTAACATTATTCCTCCAAGCTCCATCCAAGATGGGCTGAAAACAGTGAAATCACCATTTTTTTTTAATTTATAAAATGGAAATATTGACAAGACCATAGGATAAGAGGGGTACATTTCCACACATTGCCCACCCCTAGAGTTCCATATCCCATCCCATCCCCTGATAGATTTCCTATTCTTTACCCCTCTGGGAGTATGGGCCCAGGATCATTGTGGGGTACAGAAAGTGGAAGGTCTAGCTTCTGTAACTCCTTCTTCTCTGAACATGGGTGTTGTCAGGTTGATCCATACTCCCAGCCTGTCTCTCTCTTTCCCTAATGGGGCAGGGATCCAGGGAGGTGGGTCTCCAAGACACATGGTGGGGTCCTCTGCCCAAGGAAGTCGGGTTGGCATCATGGTATCATCTGGAACCTGGTCGCCTCACTAGAGATTTCCACGTTTGAAAGCAGCTTCCTTACAGAGCTCACACTATGTTTTGTCTCCAAGCTGCCATCTTGGCTCTGCCCAAAATCATCATTTTTAATAGCTGAGTACTATTCTATTGTGTATATATACCACAACTTGTTCAGCCACTTATCTGTTGTTCGACATCTGTGTTGCTTCCAGGTTTTGGCTATTACTGACTGTGCTGCTATGAACTTCAGTATGTGCAGATCTTTTTGGATGGGTATGAGCATACCCATCCAAAAAGGATATATTCCTCAGGATATATTCCCAGGAGAGAACTTGCAGGGTCATAGGCTAGGTCCATTTCTAGCCTTCTGAGAGTTCTCCAGTCTGCTCTCCACAGGGATGAGACAAGTTTCCATTTTCACAAGCAGTGCAGGAGAGTCCCTTTGTCCCCACAACCTTAGAGACTACTTCTTTTAAGCCCAGTCACCCCACCAAATTTAATTAGTCTACCTTGTCATCATTATTAAAATTTGCTGACATAGCATACTGTCCTGATCCCTTGTTTGACTTGTTACAATTTATAGTGTTATATTTTTCTATGCATTCATTTAACATCTGTCTTCCCTCATAGACAACTTACTTTTTAAGGACAAGTTTTTTTTTAAATTATTATTGTAAGTTGACTCCCAGGTTAGTGCTTCAGACAAGTTTAGTATTCAGTGAATAGTTACTGAATCAATGAACTTCTAAATAAAGACTTACTATGTGACAAGTGCTGGGTTAAGTGTACAGTACTCATGATTCATTTCAGCCTCACAATGACCTTTTGAGGAAACTACCATTAAATTGTCATTTTACAAATGAAGAAATGATTTGCCTTCACACAGTGAACATATAAGTACTGGTAGATCTCTCTAACAAGTGACTGTCCCTCTCCCTAGACTATGAAGTAAACTTAGTGACATGCTTCCAAAGCATTAGAGTATAAAAATTGATATAAATATAAAAAATGGAAATGTCACAGTGTTTTGTACTATAGTGAATTTCCTTAATTCAGTGAGCAAGGTTAGGTAAACAAGTTGTTAGTAGTATGTGGCAAGTAAGATATTTCAGCTGTATGGTAGACTTTCTCAAGCTCAAAACCCCACAAAAATCATGAGGAAACATTTTGACAAATCCAAATTTAAGACTACCTACAAATTAACTCTATCACTTTCAAGGTAATGAGAAACAAGGAAAAAGCTACCAGAGAAGATTAAGAGAACATAAGTACTAAATACCATGGATGATTCTAGAAGAAAAGGACAAAAGTAGAACAAAAAAAAACTGATAAAGACCAAATAAAGTCTGTCATTTCAATCGTAGTAATGCAACAAACTTAATTTCATAGGTCTTGCAAATATACAGTGGTTATCTAGGATACGAGTATCAGGGAAAACTGAGTAGAGAGACTATCAGAGCTCTCAGTAGTATCTTTGCAAGTTTTTATAAATCTAAAATTATTCTTTAACAAAAATGTTTAAGTAGCTAAATTGTCTCACAAGCTGTAGCTAACCTTTTGTTTCTATACTCTAGTTGCTATGATTGACAAGATTTAAGTTGATATAAGCTCTTGATTCTGGAGTTGGACAGACTGTATGTGTGGTGTGTTGTTGATTTTGAGCATTTTTAAAATCATTTTATTTGGAGATTAATAGTTTACAGTACTGTTGTTAACACCTGGGTACAATTTCCTATCACCTCTTGATAGGAATCTACAGAGTAGTCTCACCCCCAATTTATATCCTTTGCCACTATAATGCACCAGGACCCTAGTGTCCTATACAACCTCTCTTATTCCCAAAATTGTTTGCTTTTATGCAATATACCACATCCAGTCCAAGTCTTATTTTGTGTTTTCCATATATATTCCTGTCTCTTAAGTTCCACCTCTCAGTTAAATCACCCAGTATCTGTCTTTCGCTTTTTTTTTTTTTTTTTGGCTTATCTCACTTACCATGATTCTTTTGAGTTCTATCCAAGATAAGCAAAGGAAAAGACTTTATCATTTTTAACAATTGCATAGTGTTCCATTGTGTATACATGCATTACAACTTTCTTAGTCACTCATTTGTCATTGGACATCTGGATTACTTCCAAATTTGAGCTATTAGAATTGCACTGTCATGAACTTAGTTGTATGTAGATCTATTTGGATAGATGTTTTTACTTCCTTCGGATAAATCCCCTGGAGAGAAATTGCAGGGTCGTATTGCAGGTACCCATATGGGTAAGTAAGTCCATTTCTAGTGCTGTGAGAATTTTTTAGACTGTTTTCCAAAAGGTATGTGCCAATTTACTTTCCTACCAGCAACACAGAAGGTTTTCTTTTCCAGTATAAAATTTGCAGTTTCATATTTTGAACATTATCATTTGCAGTTTCATATTTTGAACATTATTCATATGATATATTGTTTTGCTCTTTACAAACTTATAACGAGCTGCTACTTGCTCTATTTGCTCTAAAATAACAGGTTTATAGAAGTATCAGTGGGAGTCGGGCTGTAGTGCAGCGGGTTAAGCGCAGGTGGCGCAAAGCACAAGGACCGGCATAAGGATCCCGGTTCAAACCCCGGCTCCCCACCTGCAGGGGAGTCGCTTCACAGGTGGTGAAGCAGGTCTGCAGGTGTCTATCTTTCTCTCCTCCTCTCTGTCTTCCCCTCCTCTCTCCAATTCTCTCTGTCCTATCCAACAACGACAACAACAATAATAACTACAATAATAAAACAACAAGGGCAACAAAAGGGAATAAATAAATAAAATAAATATTTAAAAAAAGAAGTATCAGTAACTGTTAAGCAACTGTAGACCTTTTTCTGCTTACTTGAGTAGTTGTTATAGTGAATTTAAGTATTCAGTGGATATGGTCAAATCCAAACTTCAGATAATATTAATGCCACAGCATAATTATGACCAGCTGCTGATTGTGTGACTTCAGAATCCTGAAACAACTACATAAATTTAGAGCTAATATTGAAATCCTCTTCCCAGTCCTCATTTGAGATATATGTTTTGTTATCTTATATATTCTTAGTACTTTTCCACTCAAAATACAGTCCAAAATAAGACACACGAGTTTTGTTTAGAAATTAAGAACTCTAGGGGGCCAGATGGTGGCACACCTGCTTAAATGTACATGTTACCATGTTCAAAGACACAGGTTCAAGCCCCCAGTCCCAACCTGCAGGGAGGAAGCTTTACAAGTAGTGAAGCAATGCTCCAGGTGTCTCTCTCCCTCTCTATCTTTCCCTTCCTCTCAATTTTGGCTGTCTCTATCCAATCAATAAATACTTAAAAATGAAAAAAGAACCTGGAGCAAAGCGCAAGGACCAGCGTAAGGATCCCAGTTCGAGCCCCCTGCTCCCCACCTGCAGGGGAGTCGATCCACAGGCGGTGAAGCAGGTCTGCAGGTGTCTATCTCTCTCTTCCCTTCTCTGTCTTCCCCTCCTCTCTCCATTTCTCTCTGTCCTATCCAACAATGACGACATCAATAACAATAATAATAACTACAACAACAATTAAAAAGACGACAAGGGCAACAAAAGGCAAAATAAATAAATAAATTTTAAAAAATGAAAAAAGAAATTAAGAACTCTTAAACCTAACCCTACATTTACTAAGTCAAAATCTGCCGTGCCGTCATTTCTTAATGTGAGCTGCTGGGCTCTAATGTAAATCACAATGGCTATAGTTGTTAGCACTATATTGTGCAAATGAAGTCTGCTAAGAGAATAAATCTTAAAAGATCTCACGTGTAGTCTCTCCCCCACCCCCTAGGGAGGGTAATTGTGTTATGTGTTGGATGTGTTATCACAGTGGGAATAATTCTTTCACAACATATAAATATATCAGGGCACCACACTGTACCTTTCAAATCTATCTTTAAATTTTATTTGTTAATTACACTTCAATATAGCTGAAAAATATTATGAATTTCAATAATTGTTCAGATAGACATGCTATAATACATGCCCATGTAAGTTAGTGTACTGCTTGAAAATGCCCACAAAATTTGAACTTTTATATAATATTGTACTTAGAAACTCATGCTTCTTAGTTGAAATGCAAGAAACATGCTCAACTTAATATAATTTCCATAATATCAATTTTATTTTCACATCAACATGAGCCTGTTTAACTGAGAAAGTGTTTCTCTTTTTTAAAAGACTCATCAGAAATAGCTTTGAGGCTCTGATCATTTAGATATCAATCTCCCATATAGTTTTCTCAGTTAATTCATTCTCACATTTATTAACATGTGTTGATTTCATTTTCTTTGTCTTAATTATTTCTTGCTAGGAAACCTACCTACAGCATTCTTACTGTGTATTCCAAAGGGACCCTAGCCCTGCTGCTTTCAACATCAACCTAATTTGAGAGGCCCTTTCATGTGAAAATGACTTCCCATCATCAAGGGCAACTTCGCTCATTAATTAAAGATGATTTAGCACACTCGTGGACATCAGACCAAGACCAGCCTATTGACTTCTGGCAAGCTTTGGCCACATTACACTTGATGTTCCCAGTGGGAATGTCTTTGAATTTTGAAATGTCTCAAAAAGATGTTTTGATCTGTCCCTCTAAGGGAAGTAACTTTTCTGGGGCACAGCTGTAAAATAAGACCTAGACTAACTGGGTTCATCTCTGGTCCCAAGAAAGATCATATGCATAGAAAAGAATGACTTTACAGTCAGTTTGAAGAAGCTGTCATTGTGACACTTTTTACAAAGCTGGTGTAAAGCATCCAAATCCCTTTATACCATGGCCTGTGAGGTTTACTGAGTGTCTCAAGGAGCTAACTCAGCCTTCTTGGAAGACTCAGGTGATAGTGGCTGTGACAAGACTAATTAAGGTGCTGGGCCAGAGTAGCATTGAGCAGCTTCTCTGGGACTCTTGAGAGTTTTCATATGTCATCTTAAAGGGTTTAAACTGAAAGTAAAAAGTTCTGAATATTTAAGAAGGAAAAAAATGATCTAGTCAGTGGTTTGCTAGCGTCTTGAATTCCTAAATTGAACAGTGCTGTTAGATTAGGCTCCCCAGACACAGACAGCAAATTCTTATTCTTGCTTGTGCCTGGCTGCCACACTGTAGGATATAAAACAGTTCCTTTGTGAGGAAAAGAAAGCATATGTGATAAGGACAGCGTTAACGAAAAGTGGTCAGTGTCGGGGTTGAATTGAGACAGAAGTGGAATAACATCTCTTTCATGTAGTGCAATTTAATTTACAGCTGTGATGGCTATTTAAACTTTTATGTCCTGTAATAAAGGTGCCCCAGCAGTTGGTGGGAAATGTAGTCTGATCTTTAGCTGAAAGGATGCGATTGAGATGTAAAAACATACTGAATTGAAGAGATCTCTGTCCTGTGTACTGTGAAGCTGAAGATTATTTTTTCCTTCCTTCTTTATTTATTTTATTAATGATTTAATAATGATTTACAGGATTGTGGGATAAGAGGGGTACAATTCCATACAATTCCCACCACCATACAATTCCTTGTACAAGAGTTCTGTAACCCATCCCCTCCATTGGAAGTTTCCCTATTCTTTATCCCTCTGGGAATATGGACCAAAGATTTTCATGGGGTGCAGAAGGTAAGAGTTCTGACATTTGTATTGCTTCTAATGGACATAGGCATTGACAGGTCAATCCTACCCCCGGCCTGTTTCTATCTTTCCTAACGGGTAGGGCTCTGGGGAAGTGAGGTTCTAGGAAACATTGGTGAGGTCATCTGCCCAGGGAAGTCAGGTTGGCCTCATGGTAGCATCTGCAACTTGATGGCTGAAAAGCATTAAAATATAAAGCAGTACAAACTGTTTAATAATCAGGAACCTAAAGGTAACAGTATAGCAGATGTTATTTGGGGTCTTCATGTTGGAAAGGGCTAGGAAGTCTATTTTAGGTAAATTCCAAGGGGCCCATGACATTATCAATTTTTGCCTGGGACTGACACCTAACATGCATATGGGCTAAAAGTATTGTCTGAGAAGATGGTATCAGAATTGTTAATAGGACTAGAAACTGGATCATGGCAGAGAGAAACTTCCCCCGTGTGGGAAAGGTAAATAAACACCTCTAACTGTAAACCCCTATGATCAGACCTTAGGCCCATGTCTATTCATATTCAGCACAGGAGCCTGTGAACAGCTGACCCTTCACATATCTATGTTCTTCCTTCAGTAACATCACTAATGATACTGACATTTATGTCTCTTTTATGGTTTACAAAAAAGCTTCCACAAATAGAACTTTATTTAATCACCATACCTTTCCTGCTATACACACTGTTCAACACTTCTACTTATCAAGGGTTGCTTTAAGGATTGCTCTAGGTGTGGATTTCTATGATAAAGGGCTTCAAACTACTGAGGTGGGAGGGGAACACGCATTATTCCAAAAGGCACAAAAAGGTCCATCTGTGAGAACCTCAAAAGGCCAAATTCCCAGATGTTTGAGGGAAACAATACCAAACAATCAGAGCTACCTGTAGTCTGATCTTCTGCAGTCTTTTTCTCTGGGAGATTACTGTCTAGTTCAGAGATATAAGTGTGTAGTTTTAATTGGCTTGTTAATATAACTTAAAGCTATGATGTCCTGCCTGACTGGTTTTAATGAGGCACATCCATTCCAGTTTAGTCAAGCAAAAGAGACTTCTGTGAATCTTTCTTCCCTCCCCTTCAGGTGCTCATGCAGCTACTTGATGGAGTATCTGGAGAGAATTTCCTCCAGAGCTTACTGGCATTATCAGAGAAGACTCAGATAAGACTTCACCCCCACCCCATCAAGTTTTATACTCAACTTTCCTCTGTGAATATTGCCAGAGGACCAAGGGGCTTTGTGTGCCTATAAAGACAGATAGACTTTTTACATGCAAACGATCCTCTTTCCTTAAAGAAAACATGAACAAAAACCAAAAAACAGAGTTTCTCCTCATCCAAGTTGACTCCCACTCCTTTGTGTAAACTTGTTCATTTTATCACCAAACATATAAGCTTAGTATTTAATTTTAAAGAAATAGTTCTGTGCTTGGGCTATATTGCCATTATTATAGACATCGAAACTACTTTCCAAAAGTGCAAGGTGCTCACACAAATTTCACAGGAAATCAAGTGTGAAATCAAAATCTGAAGTGCAACAGTGGAATCTAAAAGTCTGTGTAACTATTTATCACAAAGCTATCCAGCCCTAAGTATTTATATTCTAAAGAGGAACAACACTATCCAATAGCTGTCTTTAGCATCTTTATTTCACTAGACATAATCACTTCTAGCTTCATTCGTTTTGTGCTGAAGGATACACCCTCATATTTTTTATTACAGAGTAGTATCCTATTGAATATATATTCTTTTCTTATTCTGTGATGGGAATATATATATATATATATATATATATATATATGTGTGTGTGTGTGTGTGTGTGTGTGTGTGTGTGTGTGTATATGTATATTATATCTTCTTTTTTTTAGAAGGGAGGGGAGATAGAGAGGGAAAGAGACAGAGAGACACTTGCAGCCCTGCTTCACTACTTGTGAAGATTTCTCCTTGCAGGTGGGGAACAGGAGCTTGAACCCAGGTCCTTAAATGCACTATAATGTGTGTGCTTAACCAGGTATGCCACCACCTGGCCCCTATCATAACTTGCTTATTCAGTCAGCCCTACAAAGACCAACTTGATTGATGTGAATTCCTTTCATAAAAAAAAAAGATCAATTATTATGCTACAACTTCTCTGTTGACTCCTGGAAGTATTCTGCACAGGTTGTTTGAAGGATTTCTTTTGAATGTTTAAGAATGTGAATAAGTCACCCTTTTAGGGTGTCATGGTCTTTATATTTTGTCTATTCCTTTATCTAAGTGCTTTTTCTGTGACTTTTCTTATTTCTTCAAACAAGCAGTCCTCAATGGGAAGACTACTAGGAATATGTGATAAACCTCCGCTAGGCAATTTTCAGATACTATTAAGGCTTCCAGATGCTGCTATGAATATGAACTGGCAAGGATAACTTAGTTCTGGAATTTTTCATAGTCATGAACTCATTGGAGTGCTCTAGTTCTTTGCCCTTTGGTTTCCAGACAATGCATTTTACTTTTCCTTTATGTTGAAAAGTTCTGACTCTGTTGAAGAGCTTTTAAGAGGTGAAGCATGTGTTCAGTATCATTCTGTGCTCTTTCACAACACCATTTCCAAAAATAAAGTTTTAAAGGGTTTAACTGCCATTGTAAGCCTTTCTTATTCTGAGATGGGCATGATTTTGGCCCCAAAAGATAATATTCAGGAAAAAAAAAGGACTTATCAGGTCAGAATATAAGAAAGAATACTATTTAAGTTTCAACAGGCAAAGGATATTTTAAGATGGTGTTCAAACTTTGACATTTTAAGGTTTAGCAGATTCAAATCAGAGACGAAAAAAATGTCTGCTCCCCTATGACTCAAATCTCTGCGGGTGCTGAGAAATGAAGGAGGGAGAGTGATCTGTTCACCTGTCAATTAAATATTAAGTCTTTAAGATAGTGTCTTCCTGTGCTACTTGACCTCTCTTTGATGGGCACTATCATCATTTTTTCACTGACTGGGAGAAAAATATAAAGGAACTGAAGGGTGAAAGGGGTAGGAAGGAGAAGAATGGATGAATAGCTGCTAGAGGTCTGATCCTTTGACATCAGGAGAAGGGGTTCAGATGAAGCCTTGTGTTTTTCTTCTAGAAGCCTAAAAATATCCACCACTTGGCAGATTGACATTTCCACTCTCCTTCCTTTATGTATATGTTGTAGGGGCTGCAGATGCTGCTCTCCCTGTGCTTTCATGTTGTTAGAAAGAAACCAGTCAATTGGGTGATCAGGATAATTAAAAAAGATGTAAGCTTGCAGAATGGCTAACACTGATTCATTACATTAAGCTGTCTTGCCTGGCTGAACTAACATTAATTCTAATACTCCATTACATGAAGCACAAACGAGTTCCTAGATAATGTAGGTATTTCTTCCTCCTCTTCCTTCCTTCCTTCCTTCCTTCCTTCCTTCCTTCCTTCCTTCCTTCTTTCCTTTCTTCCTTTCTTCCTTCCTTCCTTCTTTTCATTTCTTTTTTCTTCTTCTCTTCCTCCTCCTCCTCCTCCTCCTTCTTCATTTCTGACATGCCTCCACTGATACTGTCTATCACAAATTTAAATATACATATGACTCACTTATTGGTCTTATTAAAACACAGATAATATGCAATGGTTTTCAGGTGGGACCTCAAATCCTGCCTCTCTATCAATGTTCCAGGAAATAATAACTATGCTGATCCTTAAGGTGAGGACAATGGTTCACTCACTTCTAGGGTTATTAGCCAATCTTAATTCTAATTCAACCAAAACCCCATGCTGGTCAGATTTGATGATGAGATTGATTTTCATTTGGTGTAATGCTTCCTTTACCAACCCTGGTTTATCTTTATAAAGATATATATCTTGATAAACCTGGTTTATCATATAAAGCTATATATATATATATATACATACATATATATATTCTCTCTATATAAGTATATATAGAGAGAGAATAGAGACAGAGAGAAATTGAGAGGTAAGGGGATTGTAAAGAGGGCAAGAGATAGAGTGCCTGCAGTACTGCTTCACCACTCATGAATCATCCACACAATCACAGGTGGTGATCATGGGATTGAACCAAGGTCCTTGCATACTGTGGTATGTGCACTCTACTAGGTGATCCACCACCTGGCCCCACAGTTTCTCCATTTTTTAGGGGAGAAAATTGATATTACTAAACTCATATTTAGAATGAAGATGAGGGAGCCCCTGGCTCCCTACCTGCAGGGGAGTCACTTCACAAGCAGTGAAGCAGGTCTGCAGGTGTCTTTCTCTCCCCCTCTCTGTCTTCCCCTTTTCTCTCCATTTCTCTCTGTCCTATCCACAACAATGACAGCAATAACAACAATAATAACAAGAACAATAATGATAAACAACAAGGGCAGCAAAAGGGAAAATGAATAAATAAAGTTTTAAAAATTTTTAAAAATTTAAAATGAAGATGAGGAACCAGGAGAATAATATTGTCGGTAGAATCAAGATTTGCATAACTAAGAGTCCAAGTATTGCTTCAGTATTGCTTTTAATCCTCTCTTCTACCCATATAAAGCTTTGTGTGAAATAAAATAAATCTTTACAAAATAACAAGTAAATGAATATAAAAATAGAAATTATCCACTTGGTAGAGCCTGAGTGAAATGTTAACCAGAACAGTTACAAGTTTTAAAATGTTAGTTGTTGAAATTCTAAGGTAGTTCTCGTGATATTTGGTGTGTTTATTTCCAGTAAGAAGATGAAAAAATTCCCCAAATCCCTCATGGTGCCTATAAAATCAAACAATATCAGTTATTTAGTTTTTTTCTTTCTTTCTTTCTTTCTTTCTTTCTTTTTTTTTTTTTTTTTTTTTGTTGGCTGATGTCACAACAGCGTTTGCACTGAGGGAAATGAGGTTTCTTTACACAAATAGCCCAAGACTGAAATATTTCTTACTTAAATCAAATTTCCTCTCTGTATCAAAGCTACCCTTTTCATATCCTAGGAAGTTGAAACTCAGAACACCTATCTCTTAAGATATCATCTTCCTGCAACTTCTCCCCCAATGAGGAAAGTATCTGGGGATATATTTCTGAGGCTAAATTTATTCTTAATCTCAGATAACTGAACTTTATTGGTTTACATTCACCTGTACTTGAGATAGAAAATGTTTAGTGTTATGTGGAACAAAAATTAGACAATTCTTAATGTATTTACAGAGCGCTCATGTTTGCATGCAGCATCAAGCTAATTACTGGGAATTTGCTTGCTATAAATTCCTCCCCCTCCAAAGGGAGAGGAATATATGTGATTAAATAATTAAAATTTGCCAGGGTATGTCTGCTTTTAAATATGGCAAGATGCATAAGAAGTCTTATTTTGTGATGTTTTTTCATCAGTGGTATTTCACCACTCAAGTTGAATTTTTCAGAAAGAAAGACACAGAAAAATAAACAGAGAAAAAGACCCTATAACACTTAAGATTCCCTGATTATAGTGGGGTCTGGGCTTGAACCTGGGTTGTGGCTTTAACAAAATAACCACACAATCCACAATGAGGTATTTTACCAGCCCCATGTCAGGGTTTTCACAACAAGATCAGGATATCTGTGGACTAAGTAGGAGCATATAAAGTAGTTTATCTTTCAAAAGTATAACTCCCCTTGTCCTGGAACTTCTACCCCTCTTGCTGATCCTTTGAATAAATGTACCAGAGACAAGGGCAAAGTAACTATTTCCTGGTGCAGGTATAGAAGGCCAATCCATCAGAAGTCATGGGATGTACTTCAGATTGAAAAACAGAGGAAATTCAACTCTAGTTTAAAATTTATTAGGACAGAACATGGAAGTCATTTAGCAGATAAGAACTTTTGAGGAAGTTAACTGAAGTTGATGAAAATAGAACTGATTTTATTATTTCTATTGAAGACTGAAAATGTTGATCTTAAATTTATATAAATCAATAAGCTCTGATGAAAATATGAGATTCAAAATACTTAAACCACTCTCCCTCCAAAGGAAGAGGAATATGTGTGATTAAATACCTAAAATTTGCCAGGATATGGCTGCTTTAAAATATGGCAAGATGCAAAAGGATCAGACAAGGCATAATTTACATCTTCCTTCTTTTCTTTCTCACCTCTCTCTGTTTCTTGGTGTTGCTTTCTTTTGAATTTGTTTCAGTGCCAGGCAAGATCTATACATGCAGTTACAAAGATAGTCATAACTTATTTGATGTTTGTTTTATATCAAGTTATAACAGTCTCATAGAGTATAAGGTTCCAGTCCCCCCACCCCCTCTCAATTTTTAATTTTTGGTCTGTCAGAGCCATTGATTTTCTTTTTTTTAATTTTTTTATTTTTATTTTTATTTTTTATTTAAGAAAGGATTAATTAACAAAACCGTAGGGTGGGAGGGGTACAACTCCACACAATTCCCACCACCCAATCTCCATATCCCACCCCCCTGCCCTGATAGCTTTCCCATTCTCTATCCCTCTGGGAGCATGGACCCAGGGTCATTGTGGGTTGTAGGAGGTGGAAGGTCTGGCTTCTGTAATTGCTTCCCCGCTGAACATGGGCGCTTGATTTGTGTGTGTGTGTGTGTGTGTGTGTGTGTGGAAATGTAATAGTAAAATGTATGACCAAAAATGTGGAAGTTAAGAAATAAGTAAGTGAAAATCCTGGTCAAAAATAGGTTCTCAAGACAGATTTGCTGAATGAGTAAATTTAAAATGAAAAAAAAAAAGTTTGAATGAACAAATGAATTTGTTTTTAGTTCTTTTTATTTTTTCGTTCTTTTGTTGACCCTTTTCTCACTCTCTACCTACCTTCCTCCCTCCTTTCCTCCCTCCCTTCCTCCCTTCCCGCCTTCCTCCCTTCTTCCCTCCCTCCCTCCCTCCCTCCCTCCCTCCCTCCCTCCCTCCCTCCCTCCCTTCCTTCCTTCCTTCCTTCCTTCCTTCCTTCCTTCCTTCCTTCCTTCCTTCCTTCCTTCCTTGTCTAGCCTTCTGAGAGTTTTCCAGACTGCTCTCCACAGAGGCTGTACCAATTTACATTCCCACCAGCAATGTAAAAGGGATCCTCTGTCCCCACATCCTCTCCAGCATTTGTTGCTGCTGTCCTTTTTGATGTACGCCATTCTTACAGGAGTGAGGTGGTATCTTAGTGTTGTCTTAATTTGCATTTCTCTGACAATCAGTGACCTAGAGCAGTTTTTCATATGTTTGTTAGCCTTTTGGATCTCCTCTGGAGTGAATGTTTTGTTCATATCCTCTGCCCATTTATGGATGGGGTCATTTGCTTTTTTGGTGCTAAGTTTGCTGAGCTCTTTATATGTTTTGGTGATTAGTTTCTTGTCTGATGTCTGGCATGTGAAGATCTTCTCCCATGCTGTGAGGGGTCTCTCTGTTTGTTTAATAGTTTCTTTGGATGTACAGAAGCTTTTCAATTTGATGTAGTCCCATTGGTTTGTTTCTGCTTTAGTCTTCCTTGCAATTGGGTTTGTTTCATCAAAGATGTCCTTGAGGTGTAGGTGGGAAACTGTTTTACCAATGTTTTTCTCTAAGTATTTGATTGTTTCTGGTCTGACATCTAGGTCTTCGATCCATTTGGAGTTGATTTTTGTTTCTGGTGAGATAAAGTGGTTCAATTTCATTCTTCTGCATGTTTCAACCCAGTTTTCCCAGCACCATTTATTGAAGAGAGCCTCCTTTTTCCATTTAATCCTTTGGGCCCCCTTATCAAAGATTAGATGCCCATAGGTGTTGGGATTTACTTCTGGGCTTTCAATTCTGTTCCACTGGTCTGTGTGCCTATTTTTGTTCCAGTACCATGCTGTTTTGATGATGATGGCTTTATAATATAGTTTAAGGTCTGGGAGTGTGATGCCTCCATTTCTGTTTCTTTTCCTTAAGATGGTTTGGCAATTCTAGGTGTTTTCAGGTTCCAGATAAATGATTGTAGTGTTTGTTCTATTCTCTTAAAGAAGCTTGGTGGAACTTTGATGGGTATTGCATTCAATTTGTATATGGCTCTGGGGATAATATTCATTTTGATGATATATATTCTTCCAGTCCATGAGCATGGGATATCTTTCCATTTCTTGGTATCAGTTTCTATCTCCTTGAGTAGCGACTCATAGTTTTTAGCATACAAGTCTTTCACTTCTTTGGTCAACTTTATTCCTAGGTATTTGATTGATTTTGCTGAAACAGTAAATGGGAGTGATTTCTGGATGTCTTCTTCTTCAGATTTAGTGTTTGCATAAAGAAATGCCACTGATTTTTGTACATTGATTTTGTAGCCTGATACCTTGCTATATTGCCTAATATCTTCCAGTAATTTTCTGCTGGATTCTTTAGGTTTTTCTATGTATACTATCATATCATCTGCAAATAGTGAGAGCTTGACTTCTTCCCTTCCAATCTGTATTCCTTTGATTTCTTTCTCTTGCCTGATTGCTATGACAAGAACTTCCAATACTATATTGAAGAGTAACGGTGACAGTGGACAGCCCTGTCTAGTCCCCGATCTGAGGGGGAATGCTTTCAGCTTCTGTCCATTGAGTATGATGTTGGCTGTAGGTTTGCTATATATATAGACTCCACTATCTTGAGGAATTTCCCATCTATTCCCATTTTTTGTAGAGTTTTGAGCATGAATGGTTGTTGGATTTTGTCAAAGGCTTTCTCTGCATCTATTGAGATAATCATGTGGTTTTTGGCTTTGCTTTTATTGATGTGGTGAATGGCATTGATTGACTTACGGATGTTGATCCAGCCTTGCATTCCTGGGATGAATCCCACTTGGTCATGATGAACAATCTTTTTGATATGTTGCTGTATCGGGTTGGCCAAGATCTTGTTTAATATTTTGGCATCTATGTTCATCAGCGATATTGGTCTGTAGTTTTCCTTTTTTGTTCTGTCCCTATCAGCTTTTGGTATTGGGGTGATGTTGGCTTCATAGTAGGTGGAAGGGAGTATTCCTGTTTCTTCAGTCTTATGGAAAAGCTTAAGAAGTATGGGTACTAACTGTTTCCTGAAAGTTTTGTAGAATTCATTTGTGAAGCCATCTGGTCCAGGACTTTTGTTGTTGGGGAGATTCTTAATAACGGCTTCCATTTCTTTGTCTGTGCTTGGTGCATTTAGATTTTGTAGTTCTTCTTGGTTCAGTTTTGGTGAATGTTATATTCATATACAGAGAAAGAGACACACATATAGAGAGAAGGAAAGATACCATTACACCAAAGCTTTCCCTGGGTCCTGTAATCCAAAGGCCTTTGCTTGGGTCATAAACGTGACAATGTAGACACCTTCCTAGGTAAGATACCTTGTTAGATGAAGATTCCTGTTTCCTAGCTATCTAGAGCTCCCAGATAACTCTGAGTTAGTTCTGGTATAATAGCTCACATGAATTGGATGTTTACTTTGTCATGAGAGCAACCTAGGTTAGAGTCTGGACCTCCCCATAGTGAGGGAAGCTTTGGTGTTTTGTTGTCTTTTCTTCTGTCTCCGTCTTTCTAATAGGAAAAGTGAGCATGGAGCAGTGAAGCCCCAGCTACAAAAAACAACAACAAAGAAACCCTGAGATCAAGTATCTGTGGGTCTAACTCTATGGTGTGTCAATCACTGTTATTTATGTGATCCAGAAAACAGAATTTCTTCCCTCTCATAATTATATCTGGTCAGATATAATTATGCAAGCCATATTAAAAAGTCAATCCAACTGAGATGTTTTCCCTAGTAAAATCAGGGTAGCATCCCAAGAAGAAAAAAAAAAGATTGAATAGTGAGTATGAAAAACACCTGGTTTCTGAGATTTAAAAGAGAATAAAGGTGCTACATCCCTTTAAATAACTTAGACAAGAGAGAGGGGTGGGGGGGATGGGGGCAGTATATAGTGATGCAAAAAATCTTTCATGTCTACCTGAGGCATCAAAGGTCTTAGGTTCAATCCCCAGCATCACCATAAACCAGAGCTGATCAGTGGATTGGTCTGTCTATTTATATCTTTCTCTCTGTATCTCTTTCTCATTAAAAGAATAAGTAAAAAAAAAAAAACATATATATATATAGATAGATAGATAGATATAGATATAGATATATATAACTTGGACAAGAGATAGGGAACTCGGGTTTTCTCAGTGAAGGGGATGAGTAGTACTCCTTATTATCTGTCAGAGTAGATATTTTTGTCAGATTTTTTTTATCACTTCCAAAGAGCTAATTGTTCAGATTATAGTACTAGAGAAATGTTTGAATAAGAATTTTCTGTATTTTACCAGTCACTTTCATATCCTACTTTACCCCACACTTACATGTATATATTTATGTGTACATATTCACCACACACTGTAAAATTATTCATTTCAGAAATATGAATCTGCAGCCAACCAGAGGGTTTTATTCAAATGATTGAAATGCAGTTAAGTGATTTTCAAGTGTATAGCAATTTTCACCATGTAACTATAAATAGATGCTCAGGGGGAAATTCTCTTTCCCCAATTCTATTGACTTATGGAGATGTATAGGGAGATCAAGTTCTGAGTAGAGTGAAATATGACTTTGTATTGCAGCTGCTTTCTGCCAAAGATAAAAATCACTTTACATAAAAAGAGTCTGTTCTCACTGGGTGTAAAGCTGCTGTTTTGTAATAAAGCACAATATTCCAGAAAACCACATCAGCTCCTGTGTGTCACTGAAGCACCATTGGAGAAGGCAGGGTATATAGACGGATTAACACCATCCTTAGGGGCCCAGATTATTCTTCAAGTGCTCCTGCTAGGGCACTTTGCATTTCTGGACATGCTCATCTTTCCAAGTCTACATCCCTATCTCGCCAGTGAATATCATCAAGTTTCCTAAGGCATAGAGAGTTATGAGGATAAAAGTAAACTAACACCCATAAAACATGTTACAAAATATATGGCATTTTGCAAAGGCACAATCATTGACTGAGGAATATGTGACTACTATGTATATAAACATGCAGTAAGTGGACTATAATAATGCAATACAATGGTCCAGGAGGTGGCACAGTGGATAAAGAATTGGACTCTTAAGCATGAGGTCCCAAGTTCAGTCCCTGGTAGCACATGTGCCAGAGTGATATCTGGTTATTTTTCTCTCTCCTCCTATCCCTCTCATTAATAAGTGAATAAAATATTTTTTAAATGCAATACAAATTAGACAAAATGATATTTTAATTCTATTTTTAAATAAAATAACCATATTTCAAAAATATATACATATATTAAGAGAGAACCAAATAATAAGTAAATGATCTTGTATTATCTTCAAACATGTACATTGTTTTGCTCGTGCACTGAGATACTATTGCAAGTGATATAAATTCTAATTTTAAAGTATGCTTGATACTGTGGTGAAACAGATTGGAAAGTATAAAAAGTGGAAACAGAGAGATGGATCAGAAAGCTCTAGGAAAAATTCAAAGTCCATGAGACTTGCTTCAATTTCTAGAACTTCTTCAATTTCTGGGACTCAAATTTCCTTATGAGTTCATAGACTACAATCTCTAAGGAATCTCACTGATCAACCTTTTATTCTAGTTAATAAATAACCCTAAATCAGAACAATCCTTTTATCAAATACACATGACTTTAGTAAGATGCGGTAACTTTCTTTGATCAGTTTCCCAGCTATTCCCAAAGACAGAGTTAGGAAACAGTGGTGAACTGAAAGAACAATTAGTATGGGTTTTATGCCAAACTTGAGAAGTAACCTGGCCTTGAACTGGAGTCATTTTCTCTATTTTAAACAGAAAATTGCTAGGCTAGCATTGCGGATGTTTCTTCCTGGGCACATGCTCTGTGTTGGAAAGAACTTGACTGGAGCCACCTTAGGCTGCTGCTTACTCAGCGACATGGGAGAGGAACCAGGAACTCATGGAGGAGCAGGAATGCAATGCAGTGCCTTTATTGATCAGAGACAGTGCCTTTATATGTATCTTTAACGGGAAGTGGCAAGTGGGAAAAGGAAATGGCTAGGAGAGGGGGTGGAGAAAAGAGCGCTAAAGTAGAAAGCTTCCTTAGCAGCTGTTGTGAAGGTTCTAACCAGTGGGATTAACCACTACCCTGCAGGCAGGGCGGGTCTCAGGCAAAACAATGATTATGTAAATGGGCCACAGCATTAAGCAATGCAGAGGAGTTGGTGTAATGCCCAACAGAAAATAATTTTGAAACAGTCTACATAGTTAGGTATACAAATGAATTTCCGATTCCAAATTGAGTCTTGCCCTAAATTAGGCCTATATAGATTTTTTTCATTGTATTTATTTATTTATTTACTTACTTACTTATTTAATAGGACAGAGAAAATTGAGGAGTGAAGGTGAGATAGAAAGGAAGAAAGAGTGAAACCTGCAGCACTGCTTCACTGCCACTGAAGCCTCTCCACTGCAAGCAGGGACTGGGAGTTGGAACCCAGATTCTTGCATGTTGTTTGTAATGTATGTATCACTGCCTGGCTTGGTTCCTGAGCGTATACATTTTCCAAGTATAGATTATGATTGTTAAGTTTCACTGTATGGTATTTAGGATGATGGTTTTTATGACTAAGTGCCAAAAAAGGAACTATAATGATAGCTTTAGTAAATGAACAACTAGAAAGAGAAAAATATCCTAATCTCCTCCAAATTTTTGCCTTCTGGCACTCAGATAAAAATGACAAATTAAGAGAACATCAAAACAGTGTAGGATGCCAATATAGTCCAGGAAAAGTCAAAGTTCATTTCTGCTTGCAGATCCAAATGCTACTGGCAGATCAGTGCAAGCTTTATAGTGTGCTTTGCAAAACTCAGATCCTCTAGAAGAAGCCACATCCTGCTTTTCTACTCCAGCAGTTTTCCGGATTACTATGGGAAGTGCTATTTCTCTCTGAGAAATTTAGGGCTCTAGATAGCTACATAGGCCTTAAGTTTTAATCCATGGAGCCTCACAAAAGTAGTGAAGGTTTTGGAGTTTTATTTTTTTCACACATAACTCAGGCATTGGGGAGTAAATGTGTGTCTGTTTATGTATGTCTCTTATCTTAATCAAACGTTTGACTAAATACTTCCATTTCTGTTTAATGAGACTAAGACAGCTGTGCATACTCTCTTGCTATTTTCTCTAAGCCTAATTTTATAGGCCAAGAACCTTGTTTACATTTGTTGTTATTTAAAACATAATATTTGGGAGTCGGGCTGTAGTGCAGCGGGCTAAGCGCAGGTGACACAAAGCACAAGGACTGGCATAAGGATCCCGGTTCGAACCCCGGCTCCCCACCTGCAGGGGAGTCGCTTCACAGGCGGTAAGGCAGGTCTGCAGGTGTCTCTCTTTCTCTCCTCCTCTCTGTCTTCCCCTCCCTCTCTCCATTTCTCTCTGTCCTATCCAACAACGACGACAACAATAATAACTACAACAATAAAACAACAAGGGCAACAAAAGGGAATAAATAAATAAAATAAATATTAAAAAAATTAAAAATAAAATAAAACATAATATTTGCCCTATATGTAGTTTTCAAAAGCATAGTAGAGGTGGTTCTATGAACTTAGTGTTTTTTTTTTTCTTGAGAAAAATAGATAAAGATGGTTTTCAATGTTTTATTAGATTTTGAGTTTTAAAATCAAGTTTAAGTCTGTAGGACAGAACAAGTGAGCAAAGAAAGTTATGTTAAGTGTGTAGCATAAAGAAAAATCATGGCAGGAATTGTATGATAGCAACAACTCAGAGAGCAAAGGCCTGTCTTCATAAGACTTTGAGCCTGGGAGTCTGGAGTAACACAGCGGGTTAGACGCACACACATAGCACAAAGTGCAAGGACCAGCGTAAGGATCCCGGTTGGAGCCCCCGGCTCCCCATCTGCAGGTGTCTATCTTTCTCTACCCCCTCTCTATCTTCCCCTCCTCTCTCCATTTCTCTCTGTCCTATCCAACAACAACAACATTAATAACAACAACAATCATAACTACAACAATAAAACAACAAGGGCAACAAAAGGGAATAAATAAATAAATATTTAAAAAAAAAGACTTGGAACCCAAATAAGAGACAAAGTAAACCAACAATTATTGGGTTGTCAGAAAATTGATGACACATCTTTTTGCATAGAGAAACATAGAAAAATATGTAATGACTTTTCTGACAATCCAATATAATACTATACACCACATTGGAGAGAAGCAAGGGAGTCCTACACTCAATCAGCCTTGGAATGCTGGAAGAAATTTTTTTTTCTCTTTTTTTTTAAACTTAAAAAAAAATTTTATATTTATTGTATTTATTTATTCCCTTTTGTTGCCCTTGTTGTTTTTTATTGTTGTAGTTATTATTGTTGTTGTTGTTAGATAGGACAGAGAGAAATGGAGAGAGGAGGAGAAGACAGAGAGGAGGAGAGAAAGATAGACACCTGCAGACCTGCTTCACCACCTGTGAAGCGACTCCCCTGCAGGTGGGGAGCCAGGGTTCGAACCGGGATCCTTATGCCGGTCCTTGTGCTTTGCGCCACCTGCGCTTAACCCGCTGCGCTACAGCCCGACTCCCGGAAGAAATGTTTAAAGATAACTGCTGAGGCTAGGGAGGTGGCTCATTAGATTGAGTGTAGGACTCCCATAAGGAGGATGTGCCTTAGATTCCTAGCTTGGTAAATGCACACAGGTGGATAGCCTCCACTTCCTGTTTTCTTCTCTTTTAAAATAGATTAACTAAAAATAAAGACAACTTCTCTAGGATGAGTAGTTCTTAGCTGGGAAGTGAAAAGGCCAAAAGAAGAAATGTCTAAAGCCTTGGAATAAGCAGTCTGTTTAAAAAGCAGAATAAGTTCAGCATGACTGAAATGAGAAGAAAAGGAAAATTGAGAACTACAAGTGAGACCACCTACAACCTTCAGATCATTCACATCCTTGAATGTTTATGGGATTTTTTTTTTTTTTTTGCCCATATATGCAATGTCCCTATAAAGAAACAAGGACAATAAGAGAAAACACAAGGTGAACGTTTGACTTGGTGTTGAGTATTGCACCAAAGCAAAGAACTCTGGGGAAGGAGGGCAGGGGATGGGATGGTGAGGTTGGGGGGTTCTGCAATGGAGGCGTATGATGTTGGAAAAGGATCTGAGTTGAGGGAGATGAGAGGTTGAACCTAGGTCTCAAAAACTGTATTGTAAATCATCAACCCCCAATGTGGTGGGAACAAATGACTAGCAAAAAAAAATAAGTAGACAGCATGATTTCAGATAAAGAATCTGATACAGGACAATGGGACAGAGGAAACTTAAGAGACAGAAACTGGGTGGATAGGGAGCATTCCCTCCGCAGAGGTTATATTTGGCCAGAAAACTGAATTGATATCAAAGGCCCAAAGGAGAAGAATTTTGAAGATAGAGTGTTTTAGGTAGAGGAGCAAGGAGTACAAAGACTGGGAAGCAAGACTGCACCATGTATTGAAGGAGCAGAAAGAAGGAAATGATTAGCTGGCATTTGGGCCTGAGCCATGAGTACACATTTAGAGTTTATTTCATTGTCCCCAAATGCTATAGTTTTTCTGGACCACTTGCTTCCTAATGTGTTAGGTTTGTTTTCTGATTCACCACACTGAACAGTGAGAGGATGCCTGTTCACTCGTTTTGTGTACTTAATGCCTGGGATACTGCCTACTACTTAGTAGATATTTAAAAACTGTTGAATGAGTTTCTCAGCCTCATTACTACTAACATTTTAACACTCTCTTAACATTTTTGCACAGTGTTAATTAACATTAGCAACATTTCTCTTGTAAAGTTAGTGACTTGACAGCTGCTCTGTTTGTTGCTTAGAAGCATCACTAGCTCCTACTTAGAGGATGTAGGTAGCATCTATAGTAATTAAAAACAAAAGACTTTGGTCGACTTTGGCTGGGGTTTAACAAATGGGAGGTTAATTACATCATGGTTATTTAGGTACATAAAAACTGTGGCAGCAAAATAGGCAAAGGGGCAAAGATAAGCTAGTCACGATGGCGGGAAACCATGAGTCTTTTAGCTAGTCACTAGCGCTCGGCTGCAAGTGTTCAGGCCCCTGGGATGTGACATGGTCGGTCCACAGGAGAAGGAGAGCCGCAAAGGCAGCAGGAACGGAGAGCATAGTTTCTGCCAGACACTCAAATAAATTCTTATACTCCCAGAGTCCCTTGTGGGTTTACCTGATCCATGGTATGCTCATCAGGCTGAAGTCAGCAATATGCTAATTATGTTTATGTCCCAACAGCATCACCTCAGTTCTGGCCATTCCAAATGTGTCCAGATCTTACCACACATCCTGCTAATATAAAAGCAGCCATGCTCTGAGAATTTCTAAAATGCTGCAAAAGTTGTCATGTCACCCAGAGGGATTTAAGTTTATTTGTGTACAAAATTTTGCTGAGAGGTATGATAAATGTCTCTCCTGAGTTGAAATAATGTATATCATCTATGCATTCTTAGCAACAGAAAGCAAAGATGCTTAATTTTTTATTATTGTTATGGTTAGTGTTCAAACATCCATCAATGTAAAAGAAACTACTTTCAAGATTTTCTTTATAAATATGTAATATAATTGTAGAATAAGCCTCCTTCATCATCTTGATGGGGTAGCAGACTAATGCTCATCTTGTATATGAAGCTTTATCAAGACTTTATTCTATTTTTAAGTAGCTTGTGGAGGAGTGGAAGGAGAGAGAAGGAAAAAAGTTGATTTGCAGAGTGTTCAAAATTGGGATAAAACAACTCCACTATATCATCAAGCTGCACCACACAGCTTTCCCATACAATTTTAATAATTTTTAAGTAGCTTTTTTCCTGATTTTAAATATTAAGAGAGTGTAGGAAAGTATATGAATGGAAATTAAAATCATCCATAATCTCACAATCTAGAGTTAACTGTGCATATTACTTTTTTTTTTTTAAAGATTTTATTTATTTTATTGATGAGAAAGATAGAAGGAGAGAGAGAAAGGGCCAGACATCACTCTGGTACATGTGCTGCCGGGGACTGAACTCTGGCCCTCATGCTTGAGAGTCTAGTTCCTTAACCACTGCGCCACCTCCCGGACCACATGTGCATATTACTTTTATAGATTCACTTAAACCTTCAGTAAATTATGTGCCAGGCATTGTGCTGAGGCTGGCAATTCATCTTGCGCAGGATCAGACATACAAGCCACATCTTCTTTTTAAGTGAAAATGACCTGCATACACATTAATATGTAGAGCCCATTTCTGCTCATGCCAGATGTGCCTGGCCACCTAATTAGTGAAGGGGTACTTTAGCTGGGGAATGTTTAGCTGTAAGTAAAAGAAACTTAACAAATCCTAACATATTAATAGTCTTACCTTATTTATATAACTAGTTTCAAGGACAACCCAGTAGAACTGACTCAGTCCAAATTTCCACTGGGATCCCCTGACTCCTTCTGGCATTCTAGTATGCAGTTTTTATGTGTGGATATATGGGGTCAGAGTTGACATAGTTGAAATATATCTGTGAGGTTCAAAACTGGTAGAGGGAGGACCTGAAAAGAGCAAACACAAGGACCACCTTAATCTGACCCCCCACCCACCTCAAACACACACACACACACACACACACACACACACACACACACATTATGCTGTCTCCTCAGCCCTACATATTTCTGAATGTAATTGTTTTGTATTAACTTTCCAGACATTTGCCTAAATACAGACAAAAAGTCACACAAAGAAGCAGTGGCATATTTTTTTTCTTCCAGTTAAAATGTATTATAGACATTTTCCCTTTACAGTATATCATTGACAAGATTCCAAATCAGTACATTTAGATATATATCATTTAGAAAGACTTGTACAATAGAACACACAAAAACATATTATTATTGTTAAATTGTCCTATCAAAGTAGATATATAAACTCTTCAAATTGTTATTATAAATAAAATCATAGTGTACGTCTTATATACTGTATACATATACAAATTCATGCCTTCTTCACTAGAGAAGCTTTCTAGAAATAGAATTACAGAATAAATGTGTATTTAAAAAATCAAACATCTAATAATGACACATTTCCTCTTTCTCATTGTTATTTTTCTTTTACTTGTCATCCTTGTACCAATTTCATTTATTCTACAGTTCTGTATATTTTGTTTCAGACCCTAATATATATAAGTCATGATTTTTTTATTTAGATAAGAGACAATAAAGATTGAATAACATCACTTTTTTCCTTTTCTGTTTCTATGTGTATATTATGTTCAGTCTTTTTGCCAAATATCCCTACAGCTTTTATCAGCAGAGAACTTTAAGACCAGTGATTCCTTTTTGTTTGTTTTAAAAATATCTTCTTATTTATTTATTTTGTGTAGAGACAGAAATTGAGAGGGAATGGGAGGAAGAAAGAGGGAGGGCACCTGTCACACTGCTTCAGTGCTTTGTAAGCTTCCCTCCCTACAGGTAGGGACTGGGGAGCTTGAACCCTTGTCTTTGAGCATTATAATGTGTGTACTTTGCCAGTGGCACCACTACCCAGCCCCCAAACCAGTGTTTCTGAAGCTTTAGCAAGTCATGTCTTACCTTGAGGCCCTGCCAACATACGCATCCCCAAATCTCTCCATAGTAGACTTTTACTCAATAGGTCTAGGTATGATACATACATGTTGAATTTTTTAAAACTTGCCAGATTATGTTAGTGGTAGTGGTACTTGTCTAGGACAAGTGATGTGCTCACTTTAAAATCATCAACTGGGAAGCTTTTCTTAAATTGTATATTCCAGGGCACTGCAAAGAAAACATTATAATTGGGGGTCGGGGCAGTGGTTTAAGCGCATGTGGCGCAAAGCGCAAGGACTGGAGTAAGGATCCCGGTTCAAGCCCCCAGCTCCCCACCTGTAGGAAGGTCGCTTAACAAGTGGTGAAGCAGGTTTGCAGGTGTTTTATCTTTCTCTACTCCTCTCTGTCTTCCCCTCCTCTCTCTATTTCTCTCCGTCCTATCCAACAACAATCACATCAATAGCAACAATAACAATAACAACAGCTAGGGCAACAGAAGAGGAAAAAATGGCCTCCAGGAGCGGTGGATTCATAATGCAGGCACTGAGCCCCAGCAATAACCCTGAAGGCAAAAAAAAGGAAAACATTCTAATTCACTAAGTTTGGAGTGGGGCCTGAGAATCTTCTTTTCAGACAGTTCTTTTGTCAGTTCTGTGGTAGTTATAGCTCTGTATGTTATAGATGATACACAGGGTTTCCTTCTTGGTTACATCTGCTTCCTTCCTAATCCACCCATCATCTTCTCAACACTCCTGTGGTTTGAAATGATATCTCACTGGGTTGTATACTTGTATGTGGCCCAGGGTTAAGCTTCATTGCTGTGCTTCCTGTCTGAGTGAAAGTAGTCCAGGAGCTATGAAATCATAGATGTATGAGGCCCTGCCTCTGGATAAAAAAAAAAAAAAAAAAAAAAAAACTGGAAACATACATTTTATTGATTGTTTTTGACCACTCTGGATTCTGTGGACCATGTAGAGATGAATCAGATGTTGATCCCACTTGGCTAGGCCTGATAATTTGTTGAAAGACTTAGACTTAATGCTGACAATAGTATCTATAGAAAACCAGTAAGAAGAAATATTTTCTTCTTCATATTCCTTTTCAGAAGATAACATTAGAATATATATTTTTTAATTTATTGATTTAATAACGATCTACAAGACTATAGGATAAGAGAGGTATAATTCCACACAGTTCCCACCACCAGAGTTCTATATCCAGCTCCTCCATTGGAATCTTTCCTGTTCTGTTTTTTAATACTTATTTATTTATTCCCTTTTTGTTGCCCTTGTTGTTTTTACTGATGTCGTTGTTGTTGGCTAGAACAGAGAGAAATGAAGAGAAGAGGGGAAGACAGAGAAGGGGAGAGAAAGACATCTGCAGACTTGCTTTACAACTTGTGAAGTGACTCCCTTTCAGGTAGGGAGCCTGGAGTTTGAACCAGGATCCTTACACTGCTCCTTGTGCTTTGCACCACATGTGCTTAAGTCGCTGCGCTACTGCCCAACTCCCCCTAGCTTTCCTGTTCTTTGTCTCTCTGGGAGTATGGACCCAGGATCATTATGGCGTGCAGAAGGTGGAAGGTCTGGCTTCTGTAGTTGCTTCTCTGCTGGACATGGGTATTGGCAGATCAACTCCCAGCCTGTCTCTTTCTTTCCCTAGTGAGGCAGGGGAAATATTTATTTTAGGAAGGAATTCTCAGTTTCAAATAGAGACTTCACAAGAGTATAAAAAAGTCAAAGTTGGGGGTCAGGCGGTAAAGTAGCAGGTTAAGTGCACATGGTGCAAAGCACAGGACTGGCACAAGAATCCCGGTTCGAGCCTCTGGCTTCCCACCTGCAAGGGAGTTGCTTCACAGGCAGTGAACCAGGTCTGCAGGTGTCTTTCTCTCCCCTTCTTTGTCTTCCCCCTCCTCTCTCCATTTCTCTCTGTCCTGTCTAACAATGAAGGCATCAATAACAACAACAATAATAACTACAACAACAATAAAAAACAAGGGCAACAAAAGGGAAAATAAATAAATAAATATAAAAGAAAGAAAGGACAGAAGAAAAGAAAGGAAGGAAGAAAAAGAGAGAGAGAGAGAAGTCAAACTCTTAGTTTCCCATGTAAACATTAAGTCATTAACCATTCAGTTATTAGGCATATACATTTATTTCCAATTATTAGCTAGACTTGAGTAGAACACAATATGTACAGCACCCAGTAAATCTGACAGTGGGGAAATAAACACTTGCTTGAGAAACATAGCTCTCTTCACTCTTGGAATTTGGGAAAAATTCCAATTTGTAAAATATGTGCCCTCCTGGTTATGCTACTGCACAGCCCCCTGAAATTTCAATTTGTAACACTAATGAGGCACATCTATAGCTTTTGCATTTTAAGTAATATGCCAATTGTCTTGCATGGCATTCTTGTTTTCCCAAATACTCAATCTATATAGTTTTCTATACAGAGTGTAAAATTCATGAGATGCTAATTATGTGAGGTATTTCCCATCTACTATGTAGAGTCACTGACTGTCCTTAACATTCTGAAGGAAACAATTGAGAAAACAGAATAATGGAGAGGATAAAGAACTATAATCAAGCATAAAAGGACTTTTATAAGAGAAGGAACTGAGACATCTTTTAGAAGTGACCTTTATCACACTGATATTAGAATGGCACTATAATTGTCCATCATTCTTTTCAATGGTCAATATTCTGCTCACCACAACTCATTCTTTCAATATCATTGATCCTTTTTAACAACCTAGGCTGGCAATCACTCTTCGTAAGTTACAAAGTTAGTGACATTCCTTCTGCCCTGTTTTGTGGTTCACTGTTAGGCAGTCACAGTGTTTTATATCTTGATGGACGCGGCCTGGTAAATAAAGAAGGAAATTCCTTAGATGATGGCAGAGTGACACTTAGGCACAGCATCATATTGGTTAGGAGTTAGTATTAGTATTAACTAGCATCCTCACAGTCTTCACTACTGAAGACTACTTTTTAAGGATATCAATCATGGATTGAGCATACCCTTGATTTGGCCATTTTACTGTGGCTGCTCAGTAGAACGATTAGAAAGCTTTTGATTTTGGCATGTCATCTTATTTCTTGTGCTTTGGGGATATTCTTGTAAATTATCATTCATGTAATTTCTAATATAATATTTTGTAATATATCAGCATTTTAACATGCATAGATATCGTTTTTCAATACTTATAATAGCCCAGTAGGATATGCATGGCAAGTATTCTCATTAGGCTTTTACAGACAAATAATTAATTGACACTCAGGAAAGCTAGAGGAAGAATGAGTATAAGTTGATGGTCCTAAATATTACTAAACAATTTTAAGTTGTACCTCCCTCCCCCCCAAAAAAAATCAGTACACAGAATTCTGGCAGTGAGAATAGTGTGGAGTTGTGTGCTTGCTAACTTGCAATTTTGTAAATTAATATTAAATCAGTAATAAAACAAGTCATGCTCTGACATTAAAACCCAATTTTTGAGTTAGTGGACTGTTTCATTTTATATTGTTGCCCTTGCAATTATCTTTATATCATATTAAGATTTTTGTCTTTTTAAAATCAGGAATTCTAAAAGCATGCCATGACATCAAGTTCTAGAATCAGTTATTTACACATTAACCACTCTAATGAAGCATTACCACCACTGTTGTCGAGGAAGACCAGAAGAATGTAATTAGATTGTTCAGTTCTAATTATTTATAGTACAATAATGATGTAGGTGAATTGCCAATTCCCAGTCATTCTCCAATCTTTGGGCCATTATTCTCACAGAATCATTCATCAGCTTTAAAATTCAACCACAGCAAAGAAACTTGTTATTTGACTTAATAGCTCTATTGTACTAGAAGAACTTATATTTTTCCTTTTTTAGATTTTTTTTTCTATATTGCTTAAAAGAGTAGATATATGTGTGGCACCATGATTCCACATTTTTTATTTCCTTAAGAATAAATTATCAATATTATTTCCTGTTCCCAAAAGGGAGTGGAATTACTCTACACTCTTTTTGGCAATGAATATTGAAAACTAATTGTGCATCAGGATTTACCAGTACTTTGCACATGTGCATAATAATCTCAGCTGATTTGTAGAGTAATTGTAACTATTATGTTTGGAGAGGAGAAAACAGAATAAATGGGTAGCTCAGTGATTTGCTCGTGTTTACCTGGCAGGTTAATAGTAGAAATAGGATTCATATCCTGGTGACTTGTTTGTTGTCTATTCTGTCTAATCTGACTCTGATTTCCTTTGAGACTTTATGATCATATATCTAAAATGAATTGATTGTTTTCTTATCAAAGTCATTTTAAATATACCTTTTGTTTTGCCTCAGTATAATGAAAAATAGATCTGTTATTGTCATTGACTCATTACTATGCCAGGATGACTTTTCATTTATTTTATTTTATTTTATTTTATTTGGAGGTCAATGATTTACAGCACAGTTGTTGGCACATGGGTAGGATTCCTCATCTCCCCAAGGTAGATGTCTGCAAAACACTCTCACTCCCAGATTAGGCCCATCATTGTGTGGACCTTCAAGGTAGAAAAAGATAGTGAGAAAAAAACACCATGGTACTGAGGTTTCTAATGCAGTGGATGTCAGGCTCAAACCTCTGTCATCCTCATGACAAAGTATGTACTCTATCCATGTGAGCTATATTGCCAGTCCATAAAAACTGGTTAAGGAATTGTTCAAAAAAATATAGTTTCTTATTTATTTTTTAAATTATCTTTTATTTATTGGGTAGAGACAGCAGAAATAGAAAGACATGGGGGATGTAGGGATGGAGGGAGGAGGGAGATAGAGAAAGAGAGAGAGAGAGAGAGAGAGAATGGGAGAGGGATAAAGAGAGGGAGAGAGAGAGAGAATTACAACACTGCTTCATCTCTCCCTAAGATTTCCCTCTCCTGGTGGGCACCAGGGGTTTGAACTCGGTTTCTTCCACATTGTAACATGTGTGCTCAAACAGGTGTGCCACCACCCAGCCCCTAGTAGCTAGAAGAAAGCTACTGGGAATTATTAGGCAATATAGCAAGGTAGCAGAATACCAATCAATGTACAAAAATCAGTGGTATTTCTTTATGCAAACACTAAGTCCAAAGAAGAGGATATCCAGGGAGTCAGGCAGTAACGCAGCGGGTTAAGCGCACATAGCACAAAACGCAAGGATCGGCTAAGGATTCCGGTTTGAGCCCCCAGCTCCCCCACCTGCAGGGGAGTCGCTTCACAGGCGGTAAAGCAGGTCTGCAGGTGTCTATCTTTCTCACCCCTCTCTGTCTTCCCCTCCTCTCTCCATTTCTCTCTGTCCTATCTATCCAACAACGATGACATCAATAATAACTTCAATAAAACAACAAAAAGGGAATAAATAAATATTTAAAAAATTTTTAAAAAGAAGAGGATATCCAGAAATCACTCCCATTCACTGTTGCAGAAAAATCAATAAAATACCTAGAAATAAACCTGACCAAAGAAGTGAAAGCCTTGTATACTAAAAACTATGAGTCACTATACAAGGAAATAGAAAATGATACCAAGAAATGGAAATACATCCTATGCTCAGGGGTTGGAAGAATTAATATCATCAATATGAATATTCTCCCCAGAGCCATGTACAAATTTAATGCGATACCCATCAAAGTTCCACCAAGCTTCTTTAAGAGAATAGAACAAAAACTATAATCATTTATCTGGAACCAGAAAACACCTAGAATTGCCAAAACCATCTTGAGGAAAAGAAACAGAAATGGAGCCTTCACACTCCCAGGTCTTGAACTATATTATAAGGCCATCATCATCATCAAAATAGCCTGGTACTGGAACAAAAATAGGCACACAGACAAGTGGAATAGAATTGAAAGCCCAGAACTAAACCCCCACACCTAAGAACATCTAATCTTTGATAAGGGAGCCCAAAGTATTAAATGGAAAAATGAAGCTCTCTTCAGTAAATGGTACTGGAAAAACTGGGTTGAAACATGCAGAAGAATGAAATTGAACCACTTTATCTCACCAGAAGCAAAAATCAACTCCAAATGGATCAATATTCCATTTTCTTATTTATCACTTTTAACACTGTATGCTCAGTACTCTAGTGATGTCCCATATTCTATTTTCTTATATCTTCACCATGGTCTTATGAAGTAGGCATGATTTCCATCTTCATTTTATGGAAGAAGAGACTGTGATTAGAAAGATGATTTAAGTTGTTTAAAGTCAATCAATCTAAACCAGATCTAAGATTAATTAATTAAGACGAATCAATTCTGTAGGTTATCCTCAAAGGATTTGTGTAGTCCACTTAAAATCCACATGAGTATCATTGTTTTAAGAATGAGCATCACTTTTTAAAACCTAGACGTTATTTTGTTTTATGGTGGTGCTAGGGATTGAACCTGGGACCTTTCATGCCTAAAGCATGAAGATCTTTTTTGCATAATCATTATGAAATTTATTTTTATTTATTATAAATTGAAAATACAGTGAAATATATTGTACACATCTTTCAATTTAGGTTGATTTTGCAGAACCACTTTTTTCTTGCAATTTTGATTCTATTATAATGTTAAATTCTCAAAACAATGAGCAGATACAATGTGTTTTAGTACTAGGTAGAATTGATTAGTAAACTCCATATTCAAGTAAGATCACCTGAGAATGCTCTGCCATACATCTTCAACAGTAATGTTAAAGGACAGAGAGATTCAGATACATACATATGCTCTTTTGTATCTTTCTTCTAGTGTAATTTAATGATTTTCAATCTCTAGTACACATAAGTACTACTGATTTGGGATCTATACATACCATGTCATTTTGCTCTACTTTGTTGTCTATTAAAAGATTTTTGGCAGGGTCAGGCAGTATAGCACAGCTGGTTAAGAGTACATGACGCAAAATGCAAAGACCAGCATAAGGATCTCAGTTCAAACCCCCTGACTTCTCACCTGCAGGGGGCGTTGCTTCACAAGTGGTGAAGCAGGTCTGCAGATATTTTTCTCTTTCCCTCTCTGTCTTCCCTTCCATTCTCGATTTCTCTCTGTCCTATCCAACAGCAATAGCAGCAAAAAAGGCAACAAAAATGGGAAAAGTTGCCTCCAGAAGCAGTGGATTCGTAGTGCAGGTATAGAGCCCCAGTGATCAGCAATAAACCTTGAGGCAAAAAAATTGGCTTGATTTATGAATATTTTTCATCTATGAATATTTTTCATTGTTTTTCCAAATTTTGTGACATTAATATATTCCCATGTGCATCTAGCCTTGGTACTTGCAGAGCAAACGAAATATCCATGAGACTATTCTTAGTAAACTGTAGCACTCAAATATATGTAATTATTTTACATGATTAGATTCAAAATAAGATAAGAAAATCGTAGCATGATACCTGGCACACTGGAAGTAGTTACCCAGTGTTATTTATTTTCTCAGATCACCCTTCTCTAGAGTCAGTTATACACACACACACACACATACACACACACACACACACACACACACACACACACACACACAGCAGGAATGGGTCATCATTCCTAAAGTTAAGGATATGCAACTGTTCTCATTTGTCCTTAACTTGCTTTGCTATATGTCATAGCTCTCAAATACTCCATAAGAGTTGAACCCTTTTGGATAAACAATTGAGCAGTTTTGCACGTATACCCAAATTAGCTAGATGTTATTAGTAAAAACAATGGATACAACAACTTAAACCAGAAGTCAAGACCTGAGAGTTTCTACTAGGGATAATACATACTGATCCTAGTCATTTTATTTATTTATTTATTTATTTATTTATTTATTTATCGCCACCAGGGTTATTGCTGAGATTTGTTGCCTCTACTATGAATCCACCCCTCCTGACAGCCATTTTTTCCTTCCTTTTTTTTTTGACAGTACAGATAGAAAGAAATTGGGGGGGGGAGAAAAGAGAAGGGAGGGGAGGATGGTAGAGGGGTAGAAGGGTAGAAGAGTAGAGGTATAGAGGGGTAGAGGGGAGGGGAGCTAGAAAGATAGACATTTGCTGACCTACTTCACTACTCATGAAGAGTTCCCCCTGTAGGTGGGGAACAGGAGCTGGAACCTCCTCTGGGTCCTTGCACATGGTGATGATATGTGCACTTAACTGGGTGCGTCACCGACCACACCCTAGTTGTTTTATCAAAAATAACCAAGATGACATTGGGCTTTGACACTGAAAGTGTGTAGATAACAAGAGATAACAATTTCATCCAAAGAATTTTAAAAGATGGAAGAATTAAACAAAATTGGAATCTTTTTCTCAGCATCACTGTCTTTAATTGAATTTTTATTGATTGAACTTTTATTTAATTGAACTTTATCAAGTCACATCACCTCTCAAAGTTGTTGCATTATTGGTTATTTTCAGGTCTTTTTAAGCTAAAAATTAATGCTAGCATTTCACATCAATAAGAATAATCAAAATTTTGGGAGTCGGGCGGTGGCACAGTGGGTTAAGCTTCGTGGCACAAAGCTCAAGGACCAGGTTAAGGATGCAGGTTTGAGCCCCTGGCTCCCCACCTGCAGGGGGTCTCTTCACAAGCGGTGAAGCAGGTCAGCAGATGTCTTTCTCTCCCCCTCTCTTTCTTCCCCTCCTCTCTCCATTTCTCTTTGTCCTATCCAACAACAATGACATCAAAAACCACAACAATGTGAAACAACAAAGGCAACAAAAGGGAAAAATAAATAAATAAATAAATAAATAAATATTTTAAATAAAGAATAGTCAAAATTTAAAAGATTGATAACATTAAATGTTAGTGACCATGCAGTTACTGGAACTCTCATACTTCGGAGATGAGAATGCCAAAAATAAATAAATATTACAGCTTTTAAAGGAAACTATCTGGAGTAAAAAGATGAGTTAGCAGAAGCTGTATGTTTTTGACACTTAAAGTATAGATAAAGGATATAAAAAACTGCTAGAGGGGTTAATGGACAAGAATTAGGTGGGGTGGCATGGGGGATGGTTGGACCTATCAAGTTTATAAGCATAAACACATCTTTTAAACTTCATTCAGGCTGAAATTTCTGAGCACTTCTTATCAGGGCATAAGAATTGGATTTTTCCCACCTTCCACATCCCACAATGACGTTGGGTTCATACTCCCAGAGGGTTAAAGAATAGGAAAGCTATCAAGGGAGTGGATGGGATACAGAGTTCTCGTGATGGGAATTGTACCCCTCTTATCCTATGATTTTGTCAGTGTTTTCTTTTTATAAATAAATAATAAAATAAAGTAAAAAGAACTGGATTTTTGAGGGGTCATTGGTAATAGCTTTCTCGGGTTATTCCAGTGGAGTATTAGAGGACTATGGGATAACCTAAAGGTTTTAGTAATGTCTCACACTCAAGACATTAATAACTCAAACAGGGTAGGAGAGAAAGAAAAGAGACCCAGTAAGAGAAAATTAAAAGAACTCTTTCCTTTTTGTTTTTTGTTTTGTACTGATAGAACAAGAAGAGATCATTTTAGAGGGAGAGCTAGCCCTTGGCGTCATACTTCTTAATAAGGACATTCTCAGTGTCCCACAATCGGAGTAGAAGCTCATTGAATTTCAAACAGGGAAGGCTCAGCAGTCACAGGGCCCCACAGTTCACCACACTGCAAAGAAAAAGTGACAGAAAATGGTTATTTCTCCAACAAAGAATTGAAAGTGACCTGCTTCCATATTTCCATGGGCTCTACATGCCCAAATAGAGATCCTATTTGCCAAGTTGCGACACACAGTTAATTTACTTTCTTTTATTTTTCCTTACTCCTGAATTGAATTATCACTTTCTAGAAAAGCTTCGTATGTAATGGAAAAGCTGACACCAGCCAAAGTGGAGTGTAGCAGCCCAAATGAGCCTCCTATTATCGCCCTATTACATGGGGAACACAGTTCTCTTTGCCTTTCATTCATCACCTGCTCACTATGAAAACCTAATCGAGCCACTTTGTTTTAATGGCAGCTGTTCTGCCCTGACCTGCTCTGCTCCCATCCCCACCCTGCTGCATGGGCAGACAGATGCATTCCATTTGGGGTGAAATTATTGAGCAAAGAAATCACAGTTAGGGGCAATGAGATTTTTTTTTTTCCCTTCACCTTCAATGGAACATTAAGTATTGCTCTCTGTCCTTTAAACAGAGCAGGGCACCTAACTAATAGGCACCCTGTGAAACCAGCCTATCACACTTTTCAGATTCAAGGACTTTGGTTTTGCATTCTCCTTCTGCTAAAAATGTATAACGTATCTCCAGATATTTGCATATGCATTTTAAGTTTGTTGAAAAACATTTGACGAAAATGTTTGCATGGTGAATGGTCACTAGCCTTTGCTCCACATTACTTAAGCTTCTGATTAGGACTGTGTTTCCCTCTCTCCTGAAGCAAACCTATTTGTAAAATCTAATTATACCTGCTTATTTCCTTGAAGAATATTGTAAAATCTTTCACCAGGTATAGAACTCCTGTATGGAGGATTTTTCTTGTGAGGTGATAATATTTTCTAACAGTATTTATTTATTTGGTGAGAAAATGCTTTTTGTTTCTTTGTTTTGTTTTTCAGGCTCCTCCAAATGATTGGAGCACATTCATTCATTCATTCGTTCATTCATTCATTCATTCTCCATTTTTCCCTATCTATGAATCAATGCAGATTCCTTTTAATGAGTCCCTTACCTTGGGTCTTGAAAGCTTTTTTTTCTCTCAGTCTTTCACTTTTATTTAATCACTTTATTGTAGGTTTATAGTATGGTTGTTGACATGTGGCTAAAATTTTGCACCTCCCTATGATAGGTATTTGCTTTAGAAGCATGGACAATAAGAAAAAGCCACACTTGCACTAGGCATGGTAAATTACAAAAGCAAAAGGACTCTGGAGGAAAGGGTTAAGAGTGCATTGGGGTACTGGTGCATGATTGTTACCAAGGATATACGGTGGAGGTAAGAGTGTTCAATTCCAGCTTCTTTTTCCTGTGGTAATGGACCACCTCTAGCCCTTTAATCTAAAAATCAGCACAATAATAAAATATGTTCCTTGAGCTAATAACCATCCCACATTTTCTGCTGCTTACCTGTCACAATGAAAATGAAATGAGATTGTAGCTTCATATGTGACCCCCACACACACACACATGCATACATTTTTAAAAATAACTTCACTAAGATGGAACTCTCATTTGGCTTGTATTTGTGTTAAATTCCAAAGGGTTGGTGAAAGCAGAAGAGAAGCAAATAAAATGCAGATCCTCTATAGGAAACTTCATTGACCCAGCTTACAGGAGGTTTGGTCTATGGGAGATTATACTCCCATTTGTACTGAGTTAATGTGACTATCAAGCGAGACTAGAATTCTTTTTATTTATATTCTTACCTATTCTACATTGTAATGATAGGTCTTCTCCATTTCTCACCCAGACATTTCCTCTATCTGCTTTCAATGCTAATATCTCCCTTTCCTGCTTTTTAAATTAAATATCAGAACTAAAATATTAATAACCTTTGATCTTTGATTCCTTGTTTATTCATCTTATGCAAAACACAACAGTGATTCTTCATCTGTGTTAAATGCTACTCTGTGGGCACTCAATGACTTATTAATGATTTTCCATGAGACAGCAGAGCTTTATGTAGTCATGCAAATTCTTATTCAAGGATTCTCTGCTAATACTAGACAGAAAAATCAAAGTATGTCTACCTTTTCAAAGAAAAAAAATGAATAATTTTGTGAAAACCAATGTAGAGGTAAATAAGTACTGGAAACTAGAATAGGTTAGTTCATTCTCTAAGGTAAGTAGTTCCTGTCTTGAAATATTAGAGGCTGTAATTACTTTAGCCTATATTAAGTAAACGCTACATGCCATTGATGAACTATGGCTGCGCTATAGTCATGGAATAGTTTATATTTTTAGTATAACCCATGTCCGACTTGGTTGTTCTGATTTTGGATAATTTACAGATATTACTAATATACATTCTTTATAAGCACAAGATGTGAGTCATGTGTTTACTTATGCACTCAGGAGAACGTCTGTATATGTTGCATTTCCACTCTTTAGTGGAGATTTTGTTGATGAAGAGAAATTCTTAAATTTCATGCTGACATCTTTACCAAGCACTTTTATTATGCTTAGGTTATTTTCCAAAAGATTTACTTATTTTTTGGGACAGAGGAAAGTATCAGAACATCACTTGGGCACATGTTACCTCTAGAATAAAATTTGAGACATCATGCTTGAGGTTCCTATACTATACCTACCACACTGCCCTTGCCCAACTATTGGCTATTATTGTTTAATATAATATAAAAATCAAATTAAAAAGTTAAAAATACACTTCACTACCTCAAAGTAACTTACTAGAAGATTCACTGCATATATTTCATAGTTAGAGTGGCAGTCATCCAGAAATCGTTTGTTAGTGTGAGAGGCATGAGTAGTCATCAGCGTATTACTAGGAAAGGGTTAGGATAGGCCACTTCATATTTTATTAAGCCCTATATTTTTTTATTTGGAACATGAACAAGATTGGAAGCAGGAAGAACATTCTGAATATTCTGCCTTAATAATCTAGGTGAGAACTTTTTAAAAATATTTGTTATTTTCCCTTTTGTTGCCCTTGTTGTATTTTTATTGTTGTTGTAGTTATTATTGTTGTTATTGATGTTGTCATTGTTAGATAGGACAGAGAGAAATGGAGAGAGGAGGGGAAGACAGAGAGGGTGAGAGAAAGATAGACACCTGCAGACCTGTTTCACTGCTTGTGAAGCGACTCCCCTGCAGGTGGGAAGTCTGGGGCTTGAACCAGGATCCTTGATCTGGTCCTTGCGCATTGTGCCATGTATGCTTAACCCGCTGCACTACCGCCCAACTCCCTAGGTGAGAAATTATTATAAGTAGGATTGATATAGGAGACAGGAAAATAAAGAGGAATAGTCAGACTTGAGATGTACTTTAGAAATTGAACCTTCAAATTTTACAATTTGGGATTAAAAAGAAAACATAAATTAGGAATATCCCCTTAGACTTTGGGAGTTTTTAGTTTTGTTTTTTTTTTGTATAGTTCTTTGTCCAGGGTTATTGTTGGAGTCAATGCCTGCACAATAAATCCCAGTGGTCATTTTATCATTTCCCCATTTATATATTTTTTAAACTTATTTTTATTTGATAGGACAGAAGAAATTGAGATGGGAGGGGGAAATAGAGGGGAAGAAAGGCATCTGCAATACTATTTCACCAATTATAAAACTTTGGTAAAGTCCCCTTCAGATGGGAACGTGGAACTCAAACATAAGTCCATGTACATGTTAAATATACACTCTAGATGAGCAAGCTGTGGTATATTTATGCCATGGCATACTACTAAGCTATTAAAAATGGTAATTTCCCCATTTTCAGCCCATTTTGGATAGAACTTGGAGGAATCATGTTAAGTGAGATAAGTCAGAAACAGAAAGATAAATATGGGGTGATCTCATTCAAAGGCAGAAGTTGAAAAACAAGATCAGAAGAGAAAACACTAAGCAGAACTTAGACTGAAGATGGTGTATTGCACCAAAGTAAAGGAATCTGGGGTGGGTGGAGGGAGCATTCAGGTCCTGGAACATGATGACAAAGGACCTAGGTGGGGGTTGTATTGTTATGTGGAAACCTGGAAAATGTTATGCATGTACAAACAATTGTATTTAGTATTGACTATAAAACATGAATTCCTCAATAAAGAAATAAAAAAATGTGCACACTACAAGGTATGTCATCACCTGCTCCCACCCTTAGATCTTTTTAAAATATTTATTTATTTATTCCCCTTATTTTTATTGTTGTTGTAGTCATTGTTGTTATTGATGTCATCATTGTTGGATAGGACAGAGAGAAATGGAGAGAGGGGAGGGGAAGACAGAGAGGGGGAGAGAAAGATAGATACCTGCAGACCTGCTTCACCACCTGTGAAGTGACTCCTTTGCAGGAGGGAAACCAGACGTTGGGAGCCTCCTTTGCAGGATCCTTCCGAGGGCCCTTGCACATTGCGCCACGTGCACACTTAACCAACTGTGCTATCGTCTGACTCCCTCCCACCCTTACTTAGATCTTAATGTGAGCTACTGGGTGAGTGATGATATTATTATCCGCACAAAGAAGACAAAGAGTATATCATAGAGTAAGTCAAACAATTCTGGTTTGCTAAAGTTAAGTGTGAGATAACTAAAGTAGAAAATGAGTTAATGAACAAATGAATGATTGGCTCAATGAAATTTTCCATAATAAATAAGTCAGTAGTAAACTACTGTGCCCATGCAGTTGAACCTAAGAATTCTTATTCACTATACCAGCGTGACCCAGAGAATATGCCACTGAAATAATTTCCAAATATTAGGAAAATTGTCTTCAGCACAAGAAGTAATTTGGGATATTTTAACCCCTTCATGGTGTACTATGTATATATTACTTAAGTTTCTGGTAAATTCTCCAGGGGAACAGAAGGAGGGAAACAAACTTCTCTCACTTTATTTAACCCAATATATCTCAATTTATTTTTTCATCAAACAGCACGTTCTTTGAGAAAGTCTTATTAGATTCCCAAACACTAGGAGTTATGGTCTATGTAGAAATCTTAAGGAAAAGTTGTTCTTAAATCTGCTATTGTATTAACCATATATGTATGCAGTGAAAACTATTACCTTTACTACCCACTCAAGAAATATGCAACCAAATAAACATTATTCTTACTCAAATTTTTTGACTTTTGCAGTCTTATGCAAGCAGTAAAATGTTTTTTAACTGCTCTGTCTCAAGGGTAGTTCCCCTGTGTCATAATAATTGAAAATTAAGAAGTTACCAAGTCATAATTAAAGTGTCCCTTTGAACATTTGTTGACTAAAACTGCATATTAACCACATTCCACCCAGACAAGAATAGCAAGAAATATTCTGAACACCAACTGTTCCCAGATAACATAACAAGCTTTGACAGCTTCCTAATTGCCTACCCACCCAGTAGTTAAACACTCTTTAATATTGTGGCAGTTCTCTTATTTGCACGTAAGTCAAAAGGTATATCTAATTTGCTATTTAATTGATATCTATATTGCTGCCTTAAAAAGAATGTACACTCCTCCGATCTACTTAACTACTAATTTGTAACCTTTAATCTGCATGTAAGAAATAATTATAAAAAGAAATTACCCATCTTAACAACCATGATGATGTCAAAGAGTAGACAAACTGAAAGAAAAAAAAACAACCTCAAAATGGATTGAACAACTTTTAAAGCAAATTATTTTCCCTGAAGATCAAACCTGTGTTCAGTTAATAGCTACATATTCTTGCATTTTCTATCCCCTCCTATTAAGCTTTATTTATATTATCTGTAGAAAGAAAAAAATGAATGGCTTAGTGACACTAAGAGCGTCAAATAGAAATGATACACTTAAAAGTTTTAGAGTGGATTCTAATTCTGTGGATGTTAGATTTATTCATTGCAATTATAAAGAATCTTGAATCTTTCAGAAGTATGGAATCAATATATAGTTGTTTAATTGAAATCACACAAGGCTTACTTTGAAGTTTCCTTTACCATGTTAGTATAATGAGAGATATTTAGAACCAAAATCATGAGCCATAAGATGTGATGCTGTCCAGTCTTAGCTACAATTGGAAATGTAACTAACTATGAATAGTTACTAAGAGATCTAGAGACACTTTTGAGAGCAATGGTATAGCTTCCATATGTGGAATATTCATTATTTGCATAGTGTTGTGCTAAGTCCTTAATTTCTACAATCTCACTTAATCACCAGAACATTCCAAAAGAATGAACAGTAGCTTATATTTTGCAACACTAATTTATGTACCAGATTTAGACACGGAGCAGCATGGTCAAAGAGCTAGTACCTCAATCCTTAGTCTACTTGCAGAACCCTTAGCACAACTATTGAAAGATTCTTGTGAAAACAAGTATTTGTGTAAAAGGAAATATAAGAGGAAAATAAGATTCTCTGCATAAGGGCAGTATAAATTGATTTAGCAATGTCTACTCCACAGAAAATGAATCTGAGTTGTGTTTAAGGATTTTCTTCTAACCTGATGAGTGTACTAGATAAAATATTGTGACAGAAGGCAGAAATAAGACAATGGTAGCATCTGCCTAGCAGAATCAAGGACTTTTACACAGTGAAATAGTGAGGTTACAGATGTGTCAGTCTTGGGTAAGTCTGAATAAAGAATGCACCACTTAACTAACTCCTGACAAAATGGGCACAGGGCAAGTGATGTGTGTGGAGGAAAAGAAAGAAATTTTATACAAAAACAAGTAAGTGTGCAAAGGCTTGTGTGCATGAAGAAAACACCATGTTGGAGAAATGGTTTTATAAAACTAGAAAGGACATTATCAGGGGCTGAAAAGAGTGGCAGATAAAGCTGCAGATGAGATTGGGCAGGGGCCATGAAGAAAGGACCTCAACTTTGAAAGAGGACTATAACTTTGAATTACTAAAATGCTGAGAAAAAATTTGCTGCGACTAACTATTAGTGACTTTCACCTTTGTTAAAAAAACAAACAAACAAAAAAAACTGTGGTTTTTTAAAGTGAGGATGAGACTCATTTTCTCATTTAACAAAAATTTAACAAATTTTTACTTATGGAGGGCTTTCTGTGTTTGAGGTATTAATTTGATCTAGGACACAACCTGTTGCATCAGGATAGTTCCCCCAACCACCCATGTTCCTACACTCCAGTGGGTAAATCTCCACATGAACTGATATCATGGAAAAAGAACTCTGAGGGGCATTCTGGGTGGCATGACTGGAGGGCAATCAGAGTTAAGTCTCTCTGAGAAAGTGATTTTGAGGCATGAGAGGAGCTGGTGATATGTTACAGACAGCAAAAACATAATGTGTAAAAGTTTGTTGACCTGTGTTTCCTGACTTTCCATGTCAAATAAGAACTGTTCCTTATAGTCTGGTCCTATCTTCTTCCCTGGTTCTAAAGATTAAGGACAAGAATCCAGACAATACTTAGTGCTAAGGGTTACTAACTTCCCAAGGGACACTAAATTACCAGAATTTCTTTCTGCTGCGCATCTCACTTATCTATCTGGGGTCTGCATCCCAAAGAGAGAGACAGAAAAAAAAAATCTAAGATAAATTCATTTTTCATCTTAACACACCTGGCCATCTGGTCTGGCTTCTGACTGGTTCACTTTCCCTCTCTTGAGTGATGGCCTCATTCAGAACTCAGGGCCTCTGAATGGGCATCAGCAGGACTCTGAAAGCTTTGTGAGAGTCTTTAGAATGCTGTCTTTGCTCACATCCCTAAAATAATTTTAAAGTGCTGTAAAACAAAATGATGTTTTTGAATCTAAAGCCACAAATCCCATTAGATTTGAGTATTTTCTTCCAAGTAAACATGTGTATTTAGACAACTCTGGGTAAGGTTCTCTACAAGGGAAGGCAGAAACAGTTGCATCGCCCATGGGGTTGGGCAGTGGTGCAGCTAGCTGACCACATATATTTACCATGTGCAGGCACAAGGGTTCAAGCCCCCAGTCCCTACCTGCAAAAGGAAAGCTTTATAAGTGCTAAAGTATAACTGCAAATATTTCTCTTTCTCTGTGTCTCTGTCTTCCCTTGTCTCTCAGTTTCTCTCTGCCCTATCAAATAAAAATTATTTAAAACAAATTGTATTGCCCTGCCTTGGAAAAGCTAATAATAGGTGCATATATAATACAGTTCCTGGCAAATAATAAGTTTCTCCATAAATATATTGGAGGTTGTTGCATGGCTGAGATAGTTTCAGACCAATTCAGAAAAGGATGGAACCACAGATAAAATATGAGGTGCAAAAATAACTACTGAAGAAGGCAAAAAGGAAAGAATTTCAATGCTTATGGAAGGTGTTTTAGAAGAGATGTCTTTGCCACTATGTGAGATTAGAACAGGTAAGTTAATTAGGTGGTAGAGTTAAGTTTGTAAACAAGAGGATGAGTTCATTTTCTCCTCATGATTTATTCTGAACAAACTGAAGGCAGTGACTCCCTGGAGATAGATCTGCCAGGAAATTAGAGAAACGGTGAAAGTCCCCAGATAAGGAGTTCACACTTAAGGAAAAATGTTCTTTAAGATTTTTTTTTTCTTGCTTCCAGAATTATTGCTGGGGCTCAGTGCCTGCACCATGAATCCATTGCTCCTGGAGGCCATTTGTTTCCATTTTGTTGCGTTGTTACTATTATTATTGTTAATGTTATTGTTGTCATTTCTGTTGTTGTCGTTGAATAGATCAGAGAGAAATGGAGAGAGGAGAGGAAGACATAGAGGGGGAGACAAAGAAAGATACCTGCAGACTTGCTTCACCACCTGTAAAGCGAACCCCTCCCCCCGAAGTTGGGGAGCCAGGGCCTCCAACCAGGATTCTTACACCAGTCCTTGCACTTTGTGCCATGTACACTTAACCCGCTGTGCTATAGTCCGGCCCCCAAGATTTTTTTTTAAGTTGTACAAGTTTCCGGTCTCATACTTTGTAAGGTCCTAGCAATGATGTCATCAAAAATTTCAGATGAATTTATTCTTCAAGATACTTACAACATAATTATTTTTATTTTTACAAATACGGTCTTATTTTTCACTTAGGTCTCATGCTCTCTCATTTTCTCTACTAGCAAAAGTCAACGCAGATATAAGTTATAGTTTTTATTCCCACATGTATTACATCAAGTCCTGCATATTCTAAATATTCAATTAAGTATATTTTAGACCACATTTAGTTTACCTTTATGTGTATCATTGTTAAGAGCTCTATGCAGTTCGTCAGTCTTGATCACTCTGAGATGGAAACATGGACTAGGTATATGCATTCACATGTTCTATAAGATAATTTCCATGGTTGTTCTTTTTCTTTTGCAACTTCGATACAGTCGTCCCTCGCCACTTCGCTCTTCGACTTTCTCGGCTTCACACTAGTGCGTTTTTTTCAAATACATTCATTAGAAAGTTGATCGAGACAGTGAAAATGATGCAGTGTGCGCCCGGTTGTATGTATTTTTTTTAAATATTTATTTATTCCCTTTTGTTGCCCTTGTTTTATTGTTGTAGTTATTATTGTTGTTGTTAATGTCGTTATTGTTGGATAGGACAGAGAGAAATGGAGAGAGGAGGGGAAGACAGAGTGGGAGGGAGAAAGATTGACACCTGAAGACCTGCTTCACTGCTTGTGAAGAGACTCCCCTGCGGGGGGGGGGGGGGGGGGCTGGAACCGGGATTCTCCTGCAGGTCCTTTGTGCCACATGCACTTCACCCACTGCGCTACAGCCTGACTCCCCATACACACCTTTATTACCATTAAAATTAAAATGCTTGTCTGTATGGATTGTAGGCCTATGTATTCTAGCACCTCTGTAAATCCTTCCATGCCAGGTACAGCTGCTCCACCACTCCTTGTGTGTGTTTGAAATTGGCTGTGGTGACCACAAGCCAATCAGGGCGTGTTTCATCACTTGTGAAGCTTTTCCTTTGCAGGTGGGGAGCCAGGCATTGAGCCTGGGTCATAGTGTGCCACCACCCAGACACCTGACAATTTTCTCAATGTACTGTTGTATCTGACTGACTACAATTTTGTTTACTATCTTAGCATCTATGTTCATTACAAATATCAGCCTATATTTTTCTTTTTTAGTTGCATTCCTGTTTTTGTTATGAGGTTGGTGTTGGCTTCATAGGTATTAGGGAGTATCCCTGTGTCTTTAATACTTTGGAAGAGCTTGAGAAGTATAGATAGTAACTTCTTCTTAAAGGTCTTGTAGAATTCACTTGCAAAACCATCTGGGCCTAGATTTTTGTTGATACCACAATTTTCTTAGTCACTCAATTGTCATTAGACATTTGAGTTTGTTCTGAATTTGGAAACATTGTACTGATACAAGCATAGGAGAATATAGATCTCTTAGGAAATATGTGTTTGCTTCCTTTGGATATAAACCCAGAATAGGAACTACCTCATCGACAGAGAGACTAGCATTAACAGGATCGAGCCTTGCTCCCACACATTCAAACAACTAATTTTTAACAAGGAGGTCCAATACATTTAATAGAGGAGAGTCTCTTCAGTAAATAGCGTTGAGGAAATTGGGCTAAACATGCAGAAAAATGAAATTGGACCATCTCATTTCACCACACAAAAAGTTAAACTCCCAATGCATAAATATTTGAATGTTAGACCAGAAACCATTAAGTATTTGGAGGAAAGTATTGGCAGAACTCTTTTTTGATGTAAATATTAAAACAACTTCGATAATTCAAGTCCAATTGCAAAGAAAATGAAAACAAATATAAATCAATGAGACTAAATCAAATTGTGTGTGTGTGTGTGTGTGTGTGTGTGTTGGAGTCGGGTGGTGGCACACCTGGTTGAGCGCACATGTTTGTGTGTGTGTGTAAGTCTGTATTAATAAGTATAATCTCACAGCTAAAATGCTTATAGAAAAAATCACTTTCCTTTATACCTGATAATGTGTTTGACTCTTCCTAGATGACTGGGTACTTTCATAGTTTAATGAAACTTACAGATCTCCTTAGTAAAAATTCTCTCTCTCATTTTCATACATATACACACATACACAATGCACGCACACGTGCACACATATACCAGCAACATCAAGGAATCCATATTAGTTATGTGAATCATCTTAGTATACTGGTTTAAGAAATCCTAATGAGAGCATGTTTAAGTTATTTGGGGGAGTTAATGAATGTATTATTTCTGAGTTTTCAGTGTTTTCACTCAGAAGCAGAGATAACACTTTATCCTTACCTCTTTCTAGGTATGAAATCATCCTTGTAGTTAATATTAACATATACACCTTTGCTTTTCTTTAAAAATTCAAAGAGATAATGCAAAGAACAGACTATAGCAGGCTGCTTGGCACATGGGCTTAATCAATGTTAGCTATTCCCTTCATAAAACACTTTTATGTATTTATGTCTCAATTTTTTTGTGTGTGGGAATAAAATCCAGAGCAAAGAAAATGGTCTTTGGAGATCTTTGGGGGATCTTAGGAGAAATTTCCAGGTCAAGAACTGTGATGGGAATGTTCTTTTATATTTCATTTCCAGGTACACCAAGGGACTATTCCAACAGCCCTCTTATGAAAGAGGTCAGGGAAAAAGTGAACCTTGTCAAAAAAAAAAAAAAAAAAGCAGCCTGATCAAAGCACAGAGAATCTTTCTGCAAAGCAATTGATTACGATTTAGGATTTCTTGTTTGTTTGCAGAGAAATATAATTCTGGGTACATTACCAAAACATACTGTCAGTTAAGAAAATGGCCTCTGATTTTAATCTTATTTATATATTCCCTTATTTTATGAGATATTGTAGCATATTTCTGTCACAGTACACAATAAGTAGCAAAAATCTTTATTTAATAATTCTTCCCCATGATAAAAGAATTAACAAGGCAGTATATGTCAGATCAACATAACCCAATACAAGTAAAATTAAACCACAAGTATAATTTTAATTTAAAATAAAGAGCTGGGGCCAGGCGATGGCAAATCTGGTTGAGTGCACACATTATAGTGCACAAGGACCAGCATTCGAGCCCCTGATTCCCGCTTGCAAGGGGAAAGCTTCATAAGTGGTGAACCAGAGCTGCAGGTGTCTCTGTCTCCCACTTTCTCTTTCTGTTGTATTTTTTTTCCTCTGAAAAAATGCATCCTGACTTTTCTGACAACCCAATAACTCACAGAGTTCCTGGGTATACTTTGCTTATTTTCTCCCACTGATAACTTCTTACAGAACCATGACACAACTGAATACCAGGAAATAGCATAGATATAATAACATAAATTAAATCCCAAACTTGATTTAGATTTCACTAGTTTTACATGCACTGTGTGTATATAGAACCATACAATTTTATTATATGTAACTTTAAAAAAATTATTATCTTTATTTATTTATTGGATAGAGACAGTCAGAAATTGAGAGGCAGATGAGAGATAAAGAGTAAGAGAGCCAGAGAAACGCCTGCAACACTGCTTCACCACTCACAAAGCTCTGCCCCCCTGCAGCTGGGAACCAGGGGCTCAAATCCCAGCCATTATGTGTTGTAACATTGTATGCTTAACAAGGTGCACCATCAATTTTATTATATGTAGAGGTACTTGCAACTACTGCCAACATCTACCAAAAAGTCAGATTAAGGGAGTCGGGCGGTAGTGCAGTAGGTTATGCGTAGGTGGCACAAAGCTCAAGGACTGGTGTAAGGATCCCAGTTCGAGCCCCTGGCTCCCCACCTGCAGGGGGATAGCTTCACAAGTGGTGAAGCATGTTTGCAGATGTCTATCTTTCTCTCGATCTTCCTCTCCTCTCTCCATCTCTTTCTGTCCTATCCAGCAATGACATCAATAACAACAACAGTAGTAACCACAACAAGGGCAACAAATCTCACCTACAGGAATGACCACCTCACTAGAAGCCAGAGAAAACTAAATCCCCATCCACACTTTGAGAGTTGATAACTATAAAAACAACAGTAAAAAATAATCACCAAGTTTCTGGTATGTTTTTTAAAAAAAATATTTAATTTATCTTGTTCCAAAATGTGGGTTCTAGAAAGAAAAATATCTAAGCTCCACCCAGGTCTACTGTAGATAAAATACACATGACATTTAGCAACTATTTAAACCTCAGAACCTCAGGTTTTTCATTTTTAATTGTGAAAGAATATTAATAATATGGCTTATGATGTTGGTGGGAGAAATTATAATTTTTCCATAGTGTGAAGCAAATTCATAGACATATTGAAGATTATCCCTGCCCCCACCCACCCAAATGTTGAGATATTTATAGGTTGAAATTTGTGGCAAAAGGACTTCTAGTTTTCTTTTACATTTTTAGGAGATTTAATAATGATTAATAAGATTGTAAAATAACAGGGGTATAATGCCATACAGTTCCCATCACCAGAGTTCTGTGTCCTATCCTCCACTGGAAACTTCCCTATTCTTTACTCGTCTCTGGGAGAATGGACTAAAATTCTCTATGGAGTGCAGAAGTTGGAAGGTTTGACTTCTGTAATTGTTCCTCTAATGGATGTGGCATTTGTCAGGTGGATCCATACCATCAGCCTCTTTCTATCTTTCTCTAGTGGGGCAGGGTTCCAGAGTGGTAAAACTTCGGGATACATTGGTGAGGTCCTCTGCCCAGAGAAGTCAGGATGGCATCATAGTATTGTCTGCAACCTGGTGCTCAGCTCTCCTTTGTCCTTTTCAGCACCCTTTTGCCAATTCATAGATGGGTTATAATTTTCCACTGTGGTTTCTCTTTGCCTCCTCCCCTGTAGTTTCTTTCCTACTGTCCTGGAAATCCTGCTTCCATTTAGAGTTGCCAGGATTTGAAGTCATTTTTTCAGAAGTGTCAACCTAGGTTCTGTCTTCGTGAAGCCATCTTGACTCCACTAGGATTTCTAGTTTTCTAGCTGACTCTCACATAATGCTTCAAAGTTAACCATTAATTTTTCTAAAGAGGTGGGGCGTAGAGGTGCAGGGTGACAAGAGAATATGCCATTTGTTCAACTCTCTGAATTATAAAAATCTTAAAGAATAATTAAAATATACCAGAGATGAACTTTTTATTGGTTTGCTGACATTTATTTGGAAATATCAGTACTGATTATACAAAAAAAAAAAAAAATAAGAGAAAGAATAAAAGCTTTTATTGTTTATGTTATGCTGAACATATACTCACTAGAATTTCAAAATTTAGGGCTGTACCTGAAATATAGAGCTTGCTTAACAAAGGTAGGCATTACATTAGTAGAAAATTAAAATGTATGGTAATAGTTTTACCCACAAAGAGTAAGGCAAAGCTCTCTCAAAATGATAGAAATCTAAAATTGGATATTTAAATATGGCAAAATGAGTGTATCTAAAAGCATGTGCAATTACCGTATTTTCATTCTGTTGCATAGTCAGGTAGACAATGTTCAAAAGTTCTGTGATTTAACTGATATATGTCTTGTATGAGCATATATAAAGGGTAGTAGGTTTAGAATAAACTGTTCAAAGTTCAAATTCTTTCCTAGACAGTATAAGTTATGAATGAATGATATTTGGATATTCAGCATATCTTGTGCTCCCTCTGGACACCAGGATATCCCTAAAGTTTGAGGATAATAGTTTATTCCCAGGACTTATAATGATAATACAGTAATGACCGTGCCACAATAATCAGGAAAACATAAATTTTTTAAAGTGCTGTTCTAGTGTATTCCTATGTTTTGTCAGAATCAACGGCTTTTAGTTTGACTTTATTCTCCCTTGCTTTGTTTTCATATAATCAATGTATGACTGATACCATTTGATACTTGTCTTTCTCCTTCTGAGTTATTTTGCTTACTATGACCTAAATCAGTTTCATTCATGTTATTTAAAAAAATTTCATCTTATACCTGAGTATCATTTCAGAGTGTGTGTGTGTGTGTGTGTGTGTGTGTGTGTGTGTGTATGATATCTTGATATCTTTATCCATTTATCTGTCCTTGGATATTTGGATTCTTTTCATCTAGTATTATATACTATCTTAATTGCAGTAATTCAATGAACTAGGTATAAATATATCTTTTTTGGATTTGTGTGCTTCAGATATATAATGAAAAAAGAGATATTGTTGATTCATATGGCATATCAACTTTAATATTTTGAGTAAGATTTCTACTGTTTTCCAAAGGGGCTGGACCAACTTTTATTCCTACCAGTAGTTCACAAAAGTTCCTTTTGCACCTATCTTCACCAGCACTTGTTTCTGTCCTGTGCGTGTGTGTGTGTGAGAGAGAGTGAGAGAGAAAAAGAGAGAGAGATAGATAGATAGATAGATAGGAGAGGAGAGGAGAGGAAGAGAGAGAGAGAGAGAGAAGTGATAGGTTTCTCATTGATATATTGATTGCATTTCTGGGATAATGTTCATTTTTATTTGTTGGCCAAATCTATGTCTTCTTTAGAGGAGTTGTTCCTGGCTTTTAAGCGTGTTTTTTTAATCTTAATATTGACCCTTTGTCAAATGTATATATAGTATGAAAGTATATGAATGTTTTCTTCCTGTTAACTGTGAATGTTTTTTAATTAATTAATTTTAGCGATCACATTTTTACTGTGAAAAAGTGCTTTAGTTTAATATAATTTCATATGTTTTTTAAAATTTTTTTAAAATATTTTATTTTATTTATTTATTCCCTTTTTTTGCCCTTGTTGTTTTATTGTTGTAGTTATTATTGTCATCGTTGTTGGATAGGACAGAGAGAAACGGAGAGAGAAGGGGAAGACAGAGAGGGGGAGAGAAAGATAGACACCTGCAGACCTGCTTCACCGCCTGTGAAGCGACTCCCCTGCAGGTGGGGAGCCGGGGTTCGAACCAAGATCCTTATGCCAGTCCTTGTGCTTTGCGCCACCTGTGCTTAACCCGCTGTGCTACAGCCTGACTCTCTCATATGTTTAATTTCACTTTTCCTTCCCTTGTCATTGGAGTCTATTCTCCCATGTAAACAATCACAGTTCTAACAAGGAAGCAAAATAATAATATATAATTTGATGGTATTGAATTATTTGGATAACTTGTTAGAGCAATTAAAAGTGAAATTACTAGAGGAAACACTTTCTAAGGAAAGTTTATGTGACTTTTTTATTTGTTTGCTTGATTTTTAAATTTTATATGTATGTTCTCTGGCTGAACAAATAGTTACTAGAGTAGACCACAAAACTATGTAGTGCTTTTATTTTCCTCCTCTAGTACAAACAAAAGAATAAATTGAATATGAAAGACTCTTAGCTCCTGGAACTGTTGTGTGATTTAGTAAAATAGAAAATTGATTTTTCTCACAGTTCTGAAGGCTAGAAACATGTAATCAGTGTATTGTCATAGCCATATAGCTTCTGAGACATGGTAGAATTCTTTCTTGTTTCTTTCTAGCTTCTAGTGTCAATTGTTGATGTTCCTTGACTTCCAGCTATGTGACTTGCCTCTTTGTCACATGACATTTTTTTTTCTCATGTTTTTGTTTCTTCTGATATTTTCAATTTTCATAAGGAAACCTGCCATCTCAGATTAGAGGCTACAAGCATGACCTCAGCTTAACTTGATAATATATGCAATATATCCAAGAGCCATATTCAGAGATATTACACATATCTGGGGAAAACATAATTCAACTTATAACAAAGACATAGAGAAAAAAATCCTTGAAAAATAATTTTTCAGAAGAAAATTATTTTATTTTAGATCCTGGGATTTATGAATATACAGTAATACTTTTTCTAGCCAGAATAAGTAATCACAATGATTCTTTAGTAGGGTTGGGAATAATTAGGTAGGGGTGAAAGGAGATGCTTTATATTACTAGTGGGTATATAAGCACTAAGAAAACAACATATATAATAAAAATAGTATTGAGAGTCATGAGTGGAATGGTTAGGAACACAAACTAAATAGCAGAAAGTGTAGTTCACATTCTGCACCACAACTTAGCTATATGGACTGGGGCTTGCTATGTGATATCTCCAGGATTAGTTTTATTGTATATCAGGAATAACATTTTACATACTAGATGACAGTTTTAAAAAAGTAATTATAGCTCCTAAACTAATACCTGATATAGGCATGGGTTAGATATGGAAACAATAAATCAGGTTAGTTGCCACATTAAGTCCTTTGATGACTGGAAGAGGGGAAGAAGATATGGCTATATGTCTGAAGTTGTGGAAGAGAAAACAAACAAGACTGCAGGTGTCTCTCTCTCTGTGTCTCTTTCCCTCCATCTCCCTCTCCCCCTCAATTTATCTCTGTCTCTATCCAATAATAAATAAAAATATTTTTAAAAATTCCTTACTTATGTGGCTTAGTAGTAAGAGCAAAATCTTTGCATGCCCTTGGTTCAATCTATGACATTTCATATGAAGGACTGATGCTCTGGTCACTTTATAAGTCTAAGGATTATAATGTATATATAGCCTAGTAGAAGAACAGTCTTTAAACTTTAATCTGATGCAAAATTATGCTAATACTGTTGATTTTTATTATTTTTATTTTTTATTTTATTTATAAAAAGGAAACACTGACAAAACCATAGGATAAAAGGGGTACAACTCCACACAATCCCCACCACTAGAACTCTGTATCCTATCCCCTCCCCTGATAGCTTTCCTATTCTTTAATCCCTCTGGGAGTATGGACCCAAGGTCATTGTGGGGTGCAGAAGGTGGAAGGTCTGGCTTCTATAATTGCTTCCTTCGCTGAACATGGTCATTGACAGGTCGATCCATACTGCATCCACCTGCATGATGCTGGCCTCTCTTTCCCTAGTGGGTGCAGTTTTGGGGAATCAGAGCTCAAGGACATATTGATGGGGTTGTCTATCAGGGAAGTCTGGTTGGCATCATGCTAGCATGTGGAACCTGGTGGCTGAAAAGAGAGTTAACATGTAAAGCCAAACAAACTGTTGACTAATCATGAACCTAAAGGCTGGAATAGTGCTGATGAAGGGGGGATCTCATTATGTAGACAGCTAGTAGGCATATTTTAGTTACATTCCAAAGGGCCTGTGGCTATACTAGTTTTTTTTTTTTTTTCCTCTAAGTCTGAAATCTGACATGCAGGTGGATCCAAGTTATTGTCTGGGAAGATAATGTCATGACTGGAAAAAGGACCAGAAAGGTGGATCAGGGAAGAGAGTAGCTCCCAAATATGGGAAAGGTGTATAAATATTGTTGACTGTAAACCACATCAATTTGATCTGATCTGGGGATCTGATCTGAGGAGCTGATCTGATCTGATCTGATCAGTTTAGAAGCCTATGTGACATCTGTATCCCTGTAGCTCACATTCTGTGGTCATGAGTAGAAACGTCCAAGCTGCCCCAATATCAGGACCCATCTTCCTCAGGTGTGGCATAGAGTATGTTGTCCAGCCTCCCTTCAGAGGATGGAACATTCTCTACCATTGTTGATCTAACTTGAGGACAAGGTCCTATGGGGGCCCACAAAGGGGTCTATTGTGTTGTTCCTGGTAGAGGTGACTAGTAACAATGGAGAGAGGAATTTATTTGAAGTCTAGGTCCATCATGTCTGTTTTGGGAATTTCAGGACTCCCGGATTACAGCCCCAGTTGATGGAGTGGCCTAACAGTGACTGAAGCGTCATTGTTAAAGTATGCCAGTATTGTGCCTTTATTCAGCTTTTGCAGTCCTTGCTTTAATAAGGTTAGCTTTGGAGTGAGTGAGGGAAATGTAATAAGAGGTAGATGAGGAAGGTATCTAAGTCTAAGTAGACACTATTTCATAGGAACTTTATACTGACTCACTGCAGACTATTGTTTACTTTTGCTTTCAGATATATATTTTGCCCTAATTTATGGATACATGTGAACCTATGCTTTATCTCATGGGACCTGGTCTATATCCAGGTTTTGGGACTTAGGAAGTGAACCACCTAGAGTGGAATTAGAGAATCCTATGAAAGGAAAGGTATCACACTTGATAATGAGGCTGAAGGGTTGGCTTTCTTCACTTGAGGTCTCTGGGACACAGTCTGAAGTTAAGCATGCTGAGGTGGTACTCCTTGTTTTGATTAAGTTGGGATTGGTGGATACAATATCATCTGGTATGAACTGAGAGAATCATGCAGGAAAGTGAGCCCCACCCTAGAAGTTCCAGGACTGGGGGAAATATAGGCTCTATAGAGTAAGTGGGAGGTTCCTGTTGTCTTAGGGTTTAAGAAGACAATAGATAGTTATTGCTGTAATCACATTATTTGGCAATTGGATTAACTTTGAAATATCCTTTGTTAGGATTTACTGTATCATACACAACATCACCATAATTTATGTCCTTTGACATTATTTGTATATAGCTGTGCCTACTGTTGATTTTTTTTTTTTTTTTTAGAAAGACACTTTAGCGGGACTCGGGCAGTAGCACAGAGGGTTAAATGCACTTGGCGTGAAGTGCAAGGACCAGAGTAAGGATACCAGTTCAAGCCCTGGCTCCCCACCTGCATGGGACTCACTTCAAGGCAATGAAGCAGGTCTGCAGTCTGTCTTTCTCTCCCCCTCTCGGTCTTACCCTTCGCTCTCCATTTCTCTCTGTCTTATCTAACAACGATGACATCAATAACAACAATAACTACAACAGTGAAAAACAAAGGCAACAAAAAGGATAATAAATAAATATTAAAAAAAGAGTTTTAAAAAATTTTTAAAAGACAGTTTAGTGCCATAACCTCCAGAAATTATTAAAATGAATAGATAACTCATTTATACTTGAGTTAACATTGTTATAATATCAGAATAGTAAAAATAATGACACTGTATTAAAATATGATTGGCTCCTCTGAGAAGGAATACCTTTCTTTTGTATACAACTTGGACAACTGTATCTTTCTTCCCTGAAAGAAAGGGATGTGTTACTATAAACCTGCAGCATAATAAATGCACCTTGTGTTTTATTTTAATAGTAAGTAGAGACTTTGGAAGGAAGGAATCTACTTTTCAACATCAGTGTAAGTCACAATTTCCACTTCATTATGTCCACATAAGATTAAAGTAACTCTGGTTCTGGTTTATTTTCCTAGTCTACACAATTCTGTTTAGTTTGGGATATGATAGTTGTTTTTCTCGGCTAGCCTATGAAAGATCTTTAGGAAGAAACTACTCAGTATATGAAACACCTGGTCCAATTAGATAGCAATAGATGACATGTGGGTGAGGTGACAAGTGCACATTTCTTTATAAAATTCAAATAGGAACACCTGTTCCTATCCATAGAGAAGCTGATCATATGTTCAGAGCTTAACTTTATTGGATACTTGCTCATAAAGGAAATTAATATCTGCCTTTTGCAGTAGAGTTACAGCAAAGTTGAGCTACTGACATAATCATTCCTGTCACTTCCTTAGTTCTCTATGCTCTGATTCTCCTGCGATTACTGTGCCACAAATTGGTATCCACAAATAATTCTTTCTGCATCAAAATCACACATCATTAGATTTTTCATCACATGAAATTTATTTTTTGAAATAGAATTACTCTAGAGTACATGTAAGTGCATGCCGACCTGTGTGCATACACATAGGAGCTCTATTTATGATGGCTATTGGTTAATTAAAATAAAGCTACTTTACACTAGTGCTGGTGCTTGTGATTGCACTTAGCAATTGCCTTTATGATTGTTATCAGTGACTGAATTGTGTCTTACAAAATTATAAGATTTCAGAGGCTTTATTTTTCACCCACATAGTGTGTTTATTGAGTCACTACAACTCCCACCAAAGTTTCATGTGCTACCAACACCACTACCCACCTTAACCACCATAGTTTTCACAAGCCCAAGCTTTTCTCATGAAGGAGAGAGTGAAAGAGAGAATAGCACCACTTGGCCGTTTTTTGTTGTGCCTACAACCAAACTCAGGCTCTCATGCATGCAGAGCAAGTGCTCTATCACTGAACCGCCTTCATGCCCCAGGAAGTGTTTTATATTCAGTTTTTAAGTCTTTTTTGTTTGTTTTTGAAGGACTATTTTAAAGTAATTTATTTAATGAGAGATTTATTTATTGAAAAATAGCATGACCTATAGTGAAATGGAGAGTCTGAGAATCTTTATCATTAAAAAATGGAGAGTCTGAGAATCATTATCATTAAAAAAGAGATAGCAATTAATACAAAGACTTAGATCCATAGTTTGAAAGGGTTAGATAAAAGCTTGACCTATGGGCCAGCCAAATAGTTCACCTGGATAGTGCACTTGCTTTGCTGTGACCAAGACCTATGTTCGAATACTTCTCCCACCATACTGGAGGAAGCTTCAGTGCTGTTGTATCTTTTATTCTCTCTGTCTGGAAGAATTGATCCAAAGCAGTAAAATCTCACTGAGAACAAGATAAAAATTACTTAATCTGGCTATTCTTGGGTCTCAGGACAATAATACAGTTACAGCAATGAAATAATATTATATACATTTATGTTTGTGTTCACATACTTACATATGTCAATTCTGACTAAGGGAATAAGATAAACCAAGAAAATTATCATGACTACAGAGATTGCATTAGAAGTAGCACAATAAAATTTCACATCTCAATCCTTAGAGTCCATTCATTCAATCCCAATATCACCATGTGTCAGAGCAGAGAAGAGTTCTGTCATGGTAATAATAATAATAATAATAATAATAATATCTTTTAAAGAAGGAAACTAGTTACACACAAAAAGTTCTTATTCTCTTAATTTCACTAAATAAATAAGCATGAGATATTTTTCTATGTAAATCGTGAAAAGTAGCCTTCCCCACCATTTTTCTAGGTAAGATTAGCTCTGAAAAGGGAGTATTGGCATGCAGATTCTTTATTGATTCTACAACTCAGTTAAATCTTTTGAATTCTAACTGTAAAGCAATAGAATGAGAAGGACTGCAGAATTATTAAATTGAAATGATTCCACAGAAATTAGTCAGACAAAAGTTTAAGTGGTTAGCAGGCTGATAAACACATCCGTGATTCTTTCATCGTCAATGGTGGTATGGAAGACTCTCTTATTCTACAGAAATGAGAATAGTATAACCAAGCCATCATACAATATTGAGTTGTGAATTAAAAAGTGGGACGAGGAACTTAATTTTCCCTGAAGATCTTCAGAATTCATTTAGTGTTCTCACCTTGAAGCCATTAATCCTGAAATTATATTACTCTACTTATTTTCTCTTATGCCTTATATAGTTTCTAAAATAAAAAAATCATTCAACTTCCTTAGATAGTTTAACGTACAAACTTCCAACTATCCTGGAATCTGACAAATCAAATCATTTTAATGAGCCACAGCAAACAACTCCTGTTGAAACAGCTGTAAGCACAATATGCAAATCATGTTTACTAGTAGCTTTTGCTCCAGAGAAATAATCTTCATATGACTCCTTTATTATTTACAGTAGTTTTGAAATTTGATTTTTGTCAACAATGACAGATGCCATCCATGTTAATACTCATACTGATATATATGGAAAAGGCTAAACATATGCAGAGATTTCATGTTTGTGAGCTGATAATGTGGTTGACAAATGAATTTAACAATGCCCAGTCATTTCAGAGCAGTTGACAAAATTCACCTGAGGTCTGTAGTAACTGTGAGGAGGAAGGTCAGAAGAATATGAATGAATAGAGAAGAAAGCAGTGGCTCTGGAGAGCAGTGTATATAATGAAAGCATGACAGAGGATGATTAATTATATTTCAGAGCCAGATAATTCCCAGAGAGTCTGAGTGCACGATAAAAAATTTCTAACCTTTCCAGTTCTAATTAAATGAGGGATTCACTAATCTAAGCTGAGTAAAGACTATTTTGTTCCATCATCATACTGATGCACATATTGAAATGATGCACATATTGAAATGGTTTATCTTAAATATACATTTTATCGCTTGGCATGTAGAGTTGACAAAATTGAGCAATATCTGGGGGTGAGAAAGAGGATCACTACACTGTGGAACACTCTCTCTTTTAGAAATGATCAAGCTAGGGGGTCGGGTGGTGGTGCACGGGGTTAAGCACACATGGCACAAAGTACAAGGACTGTCATAAGGATCCCTGTCCAAGTCCTGGCTCCCCACCTGCGGTGGGGGGGGAGGGTGTCCCTTCAGAATTGGTGAAGCAGGTCTGTAAGGGTTTATCTTTCCCTCCCCCTCTGTCTTCCCCTCTTTGCTTGATTTCTCTCTGTCCTGTCCAACAACATCAGCAAGAACAATAATAACAACAATAGTGATAAACAACAGCAACCTTGCTTCACCACTTGTGAAGAATTCCCCCTGCAGGTAGGAACCAGGGGCTTGAACCCAGGTCCTCACATACTGTAATGTGTGCACTTAACCAGGTTCACCACCACCTAGCCTGTTGACTAATATACATTTCTTAAGTGGTTTTGGTTATAGGGAAAAGTAGCCCTATGCCTCTATTATGCCTTCCCATATGTTCCCACTGCAATGTGGTGAATGATCCAAAGTCAGACTAACATTTGAAGTAAATGTTATAAGACAAAAAACAAACAAACAAACAAGCAAACAAAAACCAAATAAGCACATACTGGGGGATGGAAGATAGCTTATCCATTTGAATGCACACATGATTCCATGCACCAGGTTGTATCCCACAGTCTTGAAGCTTCACAAGCAATGGAGCAGCATTGTGATGTCTCTCCTGGCTCTATGCTCACACTACATGTTTTAAAAGTAAAGTCCTCTAAAATAGGTAGAATCATGCATTTGCAAAGTGTCAGTGAAAAAATAAAACCCTGGAATGAAATTTAAAAAAAAAAGTGAACACTTAATAATTGAATGGATAGCAATTGTTGGAAAGTTATGAAAAGCATGGTCACAAAGATGATTTTTTAATTTTTTTAAGTATTTATTTATTTTCCCTTTTGTTGCCCTTGTTGTTTTGTGGTTGTAGTTATTGTTGTTGTTACTGATGTCGTTGTAGTTGGATAGGACAGAGAGACATGGAGAGAGAAGGGGAAGACAGAGAGGGGGAGAGAAAGACAGACACCTGCAGACCTGCTTCACCGCTTGTGAAACAACTCCCCTGCAGGTGGGGAGCTGGGGGCTCGAACTGGGATCCTTAGCGCCCTTCCTTGTGCTTTGCGCCACCTGCGCTTAACCACTGCACTACTGCCCAACTCCCCAGCTTTATCACTTATGAAGCTCCCTGATACCAGTGGGAACAAGGGGCTTGAACCCAAGTCCTTATAAACTGTAATGTATTCACTGAACCAGGTGTGCCACCACTTGGTCCCACCAAGCATTATTTATCAGCCAGAACTCTCATGTTAACTACAGCTTTATTCTGTCACTTCTCCCCTAGAACACAGGCTAAATGACCACTTATTGAACAGATTGCCCATTAGTGCAACAAAAGAGAAGATCTAGTGAACTAAGTGTTCATTCTGAGAAATCCTATCTCAAAATGATTCACAACATTTCTGCCCACAATTTGGTCGAAGACAGTTGCATTGTCATCCCTCAGTTCACCAGGAAGAGGAATATTTCTGCCAATAGTAGGAATATCTAAGGATGTAAATTAGAATATTTAACAAACTAGCAATTCAATCTACCATAACTTATTTTGCATATTTTTCACCACCATATATGGGAGGGGTTTATAAATAGTTCAGGCATATGGTGTCAGAAGAATAATAATAACATCATTGAGGTCTGCTAAAATACTAGGATATGCTTTGTTTTATTGCTCATAAAGTCACTATATTTATGTCTAGTAGGCTGAAACCTACTAGATGACTATTAAATATGTTCTGATTAAAGAGTCAACTACTCATGTCTTCTCTCCACTTTTTGGATGGGGTCATTTGTTTTCTTGCTACTGAGTTTGGCAAGCTCTTTATATATTTTGGTTATTAAACTCTTGTCTGGGGTATGGCATGTAAAGATCTCCCATTCTGCAAGGGGTCTCTGGATAGTGGTTTCTTTTGCTGAGCAGAAGCTTTTTCATTTGATGTAGCCCTATAGGTTTATTCTTGCCTTAGTCTTCTTTGTAATTGGATTCATTCCATTGAAGATGTCTTTAAAATTTATGGAGAAAAGACTTCTGTCAATATTTTCCTCTAAGTATCTGATAGTTTCTGGTCTAACATCCAAGTCCTTGATAACTTGGAATTTTGTGTTTGGTTCAGTTTCATTCTTCTGCATGTTTCAACACATTTTTTCCAACACCATTTTTTGAAGAGACTTCCCTTACCCCATAATAGTCTGGGCACCTTTGAGTTGGTGTGTTGCACCAAAGTAAAAGACTCTCGGGTGGATGTAGGGGAGAGTACAGGTCCTGGAAAAGGATGACAGCGGACCTAGTGGGGGTTGTGTTTTTATGTGGAAAACTGAGAAATGTTATGCATGTACTAACTATTGTATTTACTGGCAACTGTAAAACATTAATTCCCTAATAAAGGAAAAAATAAAATAAAGAGTCAACTACTACAAGGGTGGTGGAGATAGAACAACCATAGCACAACAGACATCATGAGGAATGTAACAGTGCTGCAGTGTCTCTTCTTGCTCCTTCTTTTTCATCCAATATATTTTTTAAAAAGGTGCGCGTTGTCTGGAGTGGAGGAATCATGCAGGTTTAGAGCCCCAGAAAAACTTAGTGGCAAAAATAAATGTTACTGAGTTATTTATAAGACAGAAGGGTCAGGCAGTGGCGCACCAGGTTAAGCGCAGATAGTACAAAGTGCAAGGACCCACTCAAGTTTGCCTGTTCGAGCCCCTGGCTCCCCACCTGCAGGGAAGTCACTTCACAAGCAATGAAGCAGATCTGCAGGTGTCTGTCTTTCTCTCTTTTTCTCTATCTACCATCCTCCTCTCAATTTCTCTATATAATAATAATAATAATTGCCAGAAGTGATGGTTCCACAGTGCTGGCACCGATCCCCAGAGACTGGTAGCAAAAGGAAAAGCGAGAGAGAAAGACACAGAGAGAAATTAGCATATACACAGAGGTACATACTCTTCTTTAACACTATTGCTGAAGAGACCTCCATACCAAGGTATACTTTGCCCCTTGATTGAAGACACACTTCTGGTTGGGGAGGAGATATGCCCTATGCTTGCTTCCCTCCCTGGTCAACAAGGAAGTCTTTGATAATTGATTACAACAAAAAACACTTAAATATCTTTCAATATCAGTCACTATATACAGAGCATGGAGGATTTTAATTTAAATAAGGGTAGTATAGTAAAGAGGAATTTATTCAGAGAATCATGAGCCACTTGGTGTGTAAGAGATGTTTAATGTTGTCTACTTTAACTGCCTCACATATTGTTGAAGAACTGAAACCCACAGAAACAGAGTGACATATCAGTACTTTATTACTGGATAGAGACATAGTGAAATTGAGAGAGGAGGAGACATAGAAGGAAGAGAGACAGAGAGACACTTGCAGCCCTACTTCACCACTTAGAAAGCTTTCTCCCTGTAGGTGGGGATAGGGACTTGAGACAGGATCCTTGAGCACTGTAATATGTGCACTTAACCAGGTGTGTCATGGCCTGGACCTCAGATCTTTTCTCAACATGGATTTAAAGATTTTAAAATAAGTAAACTTATTTACTTGAGAGTTAAGTGAATCTAACCCCTTTGAAGTATTCCCTCTTCAAAAAAAAAAAAAGATGCACTGTGTAATGCACCTACTAATTAAAGGAATAAATCCTAATATGTAAGTTCATATCTAGAAGCAGGATTTATAACATAAATTAATGTCCACATTTTAATGAAGTTGCTCCAATGCAGATAGCTCCAAAAACATTTTATGCAGTGATTATTCTCTCCTTACTTTCCTTCCTATTCACAAGTGGTTTTAGTAGGTATACTATTTTCACATTGTACTTTAGGTATCTTGGAAGCCACATTGAGACTAAAATGTCAGTTTACTTTAAGGACATATAGCAAACAGATATAAAATGATTTAATTCTATAAATAAATTTAATCCTCATTTTTCAAATTACCAACATAATTATTCCTGGCAATGGGTGCTTACACAAAGAATGCAGGGTTATGGCAGCCATATTAGTACTTTTTACCTGTTCTTACCTTTGCTGATATATATAGAGATCAAAGGAGGGATATAGAGAGGGAGTGAGAAAGAGAGACAACTAGTACTTCTTCAACTCTCTGAAACCTCTCTCCTGTAGGTGGAGGACTGGGAACTTAAAGCGAGGTCCTTGCACATAGTAACATGTGCACTGTATTGGATGTGCCACTACCTACCTCCTTTCAGATATTACTTTTAGGCCAGTAAAAGCCATTATAACATATATGACTCTTAAAGGTTAGAGTTTAACATAACAAAAGTGATATCCAAAGCCAATTGTTGTATAACTGTGATGGCTATAAGTTTCTAGAGCATCGATTCTCAGCTAGAAATTATTATGTCCCATTCTCCCAGTCCAAGAGATCTGTTGCAATTCTTTTTTTAAATTTTATTAGTGACTTAATAGTGACTAACAAGATTGTAAGATAAGCCCTTCTCTAGGGAAAAAGAGAGACAGGCTGGGAGTATGGATCGACCTGTTCAGCAGGGAAGCAATTACAGAAGCCAGACCTTCCACCTTCTGCATCCCACAATGACCTTGGGTCCATATTCCCAGATGGTTAAAGAATAGGAAAGCTATCAGGGGAGTGGAGGGGATACAGAGTTCTGGTGGTGGGAATTGTGTGGACTTGTACCTCTCTTAACCTATGGTTTAGTCAATTTTTCCTTTTTATTAAAAAAAAAAAAAAGATAACAGGGGTACAGTCCCACCATCAGAGTGCCATATCACATCCCATCCATTGGAAGTCTCCCTATTATTCATCCCTCTGGGAGTATGGACCAAAGTTCTTAATGGGGTAAAGATAGGAAGTCTAGCTTCTGTAATTGCTTTTCACTGGACATTGGCATTGGCAGGTCAATCCGTACCCCCAGCCTGTTTCTATCTTTCCCAAGTTGGGTAGAGCTCTGGGGAGGACACATTGGTGAGTTCATCTGCCCAGGAAAGTTAAGTAGACATCATGGTAGCATTTTCAACTTGGTGGCTGAAAAGCATTAGGGCAGAAAGCAGAACAAATTGTTTAATAATCAGTAACCTAAAGGTAAGAATATAGTAGGTGAGATTTGGGGTATTCATGTTGGAAGAAGCTAGGAAGTCTATTTTAGGTTAATTCCTAAATAATTTACTAATTTTTGCCTGAGCCCAACAGCTAACATGCAGATGAGCTAATGACCAAGTAAGAAGTACCACTAGCATGTAGGTAGTCTAGGGATATTGGAAAAACATCCTGTATGTAAAGTCACCCTCACCTCTAGCATATAATTAATTATCTGACCCCAAATTATTAGTACTGTGAGGTTGAGAAACCTTGATCCAAAGGATTCATGCAAGGCATCAAGGGAAGTGGGTGACTTGGAAAAACGTGGTTGAGTTTTGTCCAGTGTTATCAAAGGAATATATATTGCTGATGTCTGTTCTTGTTACCAGTAAGGATTTTGAATGAGTTACATTTATTTTAGGTTTTTCCCTCAGGGTAAAAATCATTTGTTCACTTCCACGTGTGAAAATTAATTCATCATTCTCAAATAGAGTGAGAAGTATCATTTCATTTATAGTTCAACAAAAATCTCTTCCATGTTAAATGGATTTTATTCCTCATTCTACTTTAGTATTCCAAAGATGGAAGTAGCTAGGCTGTGATTTGGATATAATTTAATCTGCTGAGCTTTATAAAGTATTCATTAACATAAAAATAATTGGTATTTTCATAGTAACATTAGTATGGATGTTAGCTTTGATAAGCAAGTAGTAAGACTACTGGTAAAACTATGTTACCTCTAAAATGATGTTTTCATCTGAATGGTTCATATTTAATTAGAGAGAGACAGACAGACAGAGAGACAGGGAGAGAGAGATAGCGAGAGAGTCATGAATCCTTTAATCCTTATAATTTATTCATATTTTGCCATTTGGTTCCAGGCAAAAGATAATAACCAAACCATTCATATGCATTCTGTTTTTCTCTTTTCATTGTGTTTTAATTAGTGATTTAACAAAGTTGTATAAAATTATACAATTCCAGAGGTATAGTTCCACACCACAACCACTACCAACGTTCTATGACCCCATCTCCCTAAGATAACCTAACTTCTCAGAGAGTCTTACTCACTTCTTTTGGTTTTTGACGTTTTCATGTGTTTCAATCCTCTGTATTTGTCTGTGATCAGACTACCCTAAATGTTTTGATCTCTTCTCAATTCTATATATTACACATGTGAGAAAAACCATCTGGTAGTTGTCATTCACCTCTCTACTTCACTAAGCATATGCACCTCTGATTCCATCCAGTTTGTCCCAAGAGACACAATCTCATATTTTCTAATTTCAAAGTAGTATTCCATGGAGTGTATATATCATGATGTATTCAGTCATCTGTCAATGGTTTTTTAAAAATTATTTTATTGTAGGAGAGACTAATGGTTTATAGTTCTGTTATTGATACATGGAAGCAATTTCTCATCTTCCCATGATAGGTATTTTCAACATGCTCCCATCCCCAACTTGGGTATTTTTCTATACCTTTTCTACCATCATGCACCAGGGCCACAAAGCAACCCTCAGTCTCCCCCCACCACCACCACCCCTACTTCTTCTCCTGAGTCCTTAGCTTTCATACAGTACCCCATCTTCTAAATTTTTTCTCTTTCTGTCACTACCAATGTGATCACTAGGACTCAGTACGTGCAGAGCTCCTCCATTCCAGATAGCTATATTTTTCTTTGATAGTAGATGAGAGGCAAAGAGATATCTAGAGAGAGAAAGAGACAGAGATGGGGGTCAGGTGGTAGAGCAGTGGTTTAAGTGCAGATGGCGCGAAGCACAAGGAGCTGTGTAAGGATCCCATTTCAGCCCCCGGCTTCACACCTGCAGGGGGGTCACTTCACAAGTGGTGAAACAGGTCTGCAGGTGTTTATCTTTCTCTCCCCCTGTCTCCCCTTCCCCTCTCCATTTCTCTCTGTCCTTTCCAACAACAATGGCATCAATAACAACAATAATAATAACCACAACAACAATAAGGGCAACAAAAGGGAAAAAATTGCTTCCAGGACCAGTGGATTCATAGTGCAGGCACTGAGCCCCAGCAATAACCCTGGAGGCAAAAAAGAAGAAGGAGGAGGAGGAGGAGAAGAAAAGAAGAAGAAAAGAAAGACAGAGAGGTGAGTTATGTGTAGTACTGTTCCAGTGCTCATAGAGCTTCGCCCTCCTCAGGTCCATGATAATATGTGCACTCTAACAGATGATGACCTGCCTCTTTCCTCTAAATTCTAAGTCAATTTAGAATCTAAGTTGTAGAAATTAAAGTTATATTTTACATTTATTAATGATAAGATCAAGTTGAGAAAAAAGGATTAAGGCATAATCTGCTTCCTTTGTGTCTTTCCTTTGGATGGAAATCAAACATAATCTTTCTGCTCTCAAATCCACTCATCACCCTTCCCAAGTCTGATCTATATAAATAGATGATCTGTCTGTTGCATACTCAATTTTCTTGGTTCCTGTACCAGTTATATTCAGATAGCAGAGTGCACTAGTGAGAGCTGAGAAGGTTTGGGGAGAGAAGAAACCAGAATATCTCTCTCTCTCTCTCTCTCCCTCGCTCTCTCTCCTTCTGTAATATCACATGAAGAAACCCTGTTGCCACCAGTCCCACACCATCTCCTGTCATGTATCCAATATTTACTATGAGACACTTGGACTCCTGGGAAAGAACCTCTTGCTGCTCTGCTTCTCACCCAGATCAAGTGTGTATGTGTGTGTGGGGGGGGAGGTCCTGCTACTGCCAACTCCATCTCCCTGTTGGTTTCACACCTCTCTCTCATCTGTAACAAAATTCCTGATGAGAACCATGTCTTATTTTGATCACATTTAAAATAGCCTAAAAATGTATACTTGTGCTACACAGAGCATGAGATTATGTCACAGAAACCAAAACTTAAAAAGAGAAAAGAACAAGTTCTTTCTCAATGGGAGTTAGAAAATGTTCCTATTCATATCTTACAGAGTATATATATATATATATATATATATATATATATATATATATATATATATATGCTTCTTTGGCCAGATAAAGTCACTTCTTCTTCCCTTAGAGACAAATAAAGAAGGTATGGGACTGGGTGGTGCTTCCCTTGGTTGAGTATACATACTATAGTGTCCAAGGACCCAGGTTTTTTTTTTTTTAATTTTTTATTTAAGAAAGGATTAATGAACAAAAACATAAGGTAGGAGGGGTACAACTCCACACAATTCCCATCACCCAATCTCCATAACCCACCCCCTCCCATGATAGCTTTCCCATTCTCTAGCCCTCTGGGAGCATGGACCCAGGAGGACCCAGGTTTGAGGTCCACCCCGCTGCCCTCACCGCCCCCACCTGCAGGGGAAAAACATTGCCAGTGGTGAAGCAGTGCTCTCTTCTCACTGTCTCTCTTCCTTTCTATCTCCCCTTTCCCTTTCAATTTGACTATCTCTATCCAATAAATAATAAATATAATTAAAAAATAAAAAGAAAGAAGGTTCTAGGGAGGGGGCTAAGGAAAGTCTGCTTTCATCTCCTTTTGGAGAAGGCAACTTTCCATTTTTGTTTACACTGGGAATATATAGACAGTTTCAAAAAGAGTTTAAAATTATACTGAATTTAGATCTTTGACCTGACTATTATTGGCCATGTTATCCAGACAGATCCATTAATTTCATTTTACTTAAGTTTCTCTCTATAATATGAGAATATTATAGAATATATACTATGGTATACTTCATAGGATTATTGTGAAGTATTTATTGAATATAAAACAGCAACTGGAAAGTTATTTAATATTTGGGAAACCTCATTTAACTGCTATTGGCTACTACTATTATTACGTTTTGAATCATACTTATATGATAGGCACAGTAGCAGACCTAACTTTGTAAATTAGTTGAAAGACTTAGTGGCATAAATGACATCTTATTATTGTCACCTCATTTGAAACTATTTAATCAATATTACCTCTGTTTACTCCAGTTCCCTCCATCTGAACATTGCAGAAGTAGAAATCTTGGAAATCCCTAGAAGACATTGTCTACCATTTTAAAGGACATAGTCATCTGTAGTTTTTGAGGGTTTTTAAAAGGTCCTACCCATGAGTAATCACTTTCTTCTATATCCAGTTACTCATTTATAATAGCTATATTTCCATTTTGAAGTAAATTCCTTTACATTTTAGCTATTTCTAGTCCCAAAGGCACAGAGGTACTTTTTTTTTTTTTAAATCATAGCCACTGGGTTGTTCCGGAACTTCATGAGGTACCTATGGATACATAGCTATTTTACAAACTATGCCCAATTAAGATATGGTTCTTTTTCTCAATACATGGGCCTGCATCCACAAGCCAAATTAGCTACATACATATAAATCTCCTATAACTTCCCATTCTAGGTTTCTTTATATAAAGTCCCATTTGCTTTAAAATCCAAAAGAAATATTGAATATAATTATTATTTACTGATAAAATTATTTACAGGTCAACCTTTGTGTAAAGCTAATGCGTCAATAAGATTTTCTGAGTTTGTGGACTTTTTTTCTTATACAATTCATTTCCATATTTATCTGTATAATGACTCAGTGAAATAGTTCACTTGGGCAGTGTTCTGCTTTGTCATGTACACGACTCAAGTTTGAGCCCTGCCTGTAACACAGAAAGATTCACACATCACTGAAGAAACTTACAAATCTGTCATATGAATTAACCTTCACAGCTGGGAGATAACAAAAAAACTCTAACCACTTTATTAGGAAGCTCAAAAATGGAGTAACATGGTTTGCACAGTAGTGCTCAAATAGGGGCCAAGCTGTAATGTACTGGTTGAGTGCACATGTTACCATGTGTAACATGGATGCAGTTCTCCCATCTCTTCACCTGAAGGGGAAGACACTTCACAAGACATCTACAGATGTCTATCTTTCTCTCTCCCTCTCTGTCTTCCTCTCGCCTCTCAACTTCTCTCAGTTCTAACCAATAAAATAGGGAAAAACAAGCTGCCAGGAGCCATGGACTCAATTTTTAGTGCTGGCACCAAACCTTAGCAAAAATTCTTGTGTGGATAAATACAGACAAAGTTAAAATAGCTAAATTCAAAATTTGGACCAGAATTATGTACCAATTACTCTCATTTTACCACATGGTCCCACTCCCTCCAAGAAAACCAGAGTTAGTTATGAACCACTGTTTGTTAAGAGATAATTTGAAAAATAGATCATAATATGATGCCTTTATGTAATTGCCCCAAGTAACATTTCACCATAAACAATGAATCTAGCATGATTGGGGCCGCCTTTCCTAGATTCAGTTGAACTAAAATCCCCCATAGAAAGGCACTATCTCACCTAAATGAGTCAGGATTTATGGAGCCTGTTGTGTGCTCCATTAGCTAGCTGCTCCCCACAGCCATATGCTGCTGTATAAAATCCACCAACACGAATAGATTCGAATGGCCAGAACGTGAGACCAGGTTAAAGTCAGGAAATAGGACTTGCCACAAATGTGCAGAAACCCTGAGGTGAGTTAAAGCCAAACCTAACAAAATCAAATGTTGAAATTTACAGAGAAACAATACAGAAACATCCAAATTAACCATAGGATAGTGACTGAGAGTTCTCGAGTTAAAATTTATTAGCTGACCATCCCTGTATTTGTAACTGTGCAATCTGAGCCATCAAAACTGACATTTCAGGAAGGAGATGTCTGTATTGTTTTAACTTAAAAGAGAAGGTAGGAAGACTAGTCCAACTGTCACATAGTGAAGATGAACAATATAATGCAAATATATGTTTATCCCTTTAACCTGTGAGATATGTTGCATTCATTTCTTGGAAAACAACTCTCAGGAACAGCATGACACAAGGCTGTATTTACCAAATGTTATCACTTGGTGAATTTACTATGAAACAAATGAAACCTTAGCTGTGATGCCTCCATTTTCACAGACCCCTACATTGTGTTCTGGGTGAGATAGGAAGCCAGACAGCAATCTGGAATAATTTTTGTCTATGCATGTTTGATAAATTGTCAAAAGGGATAGCAGAGGAAGGGCAGCTGTATTGCCAGGACTCTGAGAATTATTGCTTTGCTTTTCTCAATCTCAGTAAACATCACTTTTCCTGCCTAATTTTGTATTTTTCCTAAAGAACTCCACTCCTACCCCCAATACATAAGCTCTAGGACTTCCAAGCCCAGTTCTCCTACTGACAGTGATAGTTTATGGCTTCCCCCCATCCCCCAACCCCCCTGGACTTGACTCATCTGGGATTTTTATTATTTTTTTAGTGATTTAATAATGATTAACAAGATTGTAAGACAACAGGGGTGCAATTCCACACAGTTCCCACCATCAGAGTTCCGTGTTCCATTCCCTCCATTGGAAGAATAGGAAGCTTCCCTGTTCTTTATCCCTCTCTGGAAGTACGGGCCAAAATTCTTTATGGAGTAAAGGAGGTGGGAAGTCTGCCTTCTGGAATTGCTTCTCTGCTGGACATGGGTCGTAATAAATCAGTCCATACTCCCAGCCCATTTCTATCTTTCTCTAGTAGGGCAGGGCTCTGTAGAGGTGAGGTTCCTAGACACAGTGGAGAGATCATCTTCATTGAGAAATTTATATTAGTCTCAAATGAAATAGGGGAAATAAAAAAAACTGTAAAGGCTTTTATATATAGTTTAATAATACTGGCCACAGGGTGTTCATTTGTTTTCTTTTTGGAGAGAAGTGATATTGGAGTGAAGTTGAGAGAATAATTTCCATACTACGACTTGCTAATAAATGTACCTTATTGTAGTTGTGTGGCTATAAATAGAAGACTTTAACTTTTAAAAGCCATCTTAATCGGGGCCAGTAGTGGTACACCTGATTGAGCATACACATTACACTGTACAAGGGGTTGGGTTCAAGTCCCTGGTTTCCACCTGCAGGGGGAAAGCTTTGCGAGTGGTGAAGCAGCGTGGCAGGTCTCTCTCTCTCTCTCTCTCTCTCTCTCTCTCTCTCTCTCTCTCTCTCTCTCTTTCTTCCCATTCTCAACTGCTGGATGTCTCTGTTCAATAAATAAATGAAGAAAGAAAAGGAAAAAAAAAGAGAAAAAGTCATCTTAATCTAGTATAAATATATTTGAAAATCCTTTGTCAACAAATCAAAAGCGCAGAACAACAGGAACTTTAACACTTAAAAAGATGTTGCTGTTTTGCTTGTCAAGAAACACATCACTTGTGGAAGAGTGTAAAGAGGCCCTCTTAAGAATTTGGAAGAGCTTTTGTAGTTTTGATTGACACTCGGTATGAGAAAGGAAGAGTTACTCCATGATTGGGTATTCTGATAATTGTAGACCAGAGGAAAAAAATAACACTAAATCAATCATTATTCATATTAAAAGCTACAGCATCACTTGTATAAGTCAGGCAAATAAGATATTTCATCTTTTGTGTGGTTTGCTACATGTTCTTGCTTTTGTCTATGCTTAGATGTGATTGTTATTAGAAATTCATCTTTTTTTTTTCTAGTTCTTTATTGTGGTCACAGAGTAGTCTTATTAAATACTTGTTGGTATCCTTTAAAATTGTTTATATTCATCAGGAGAACTTAGTACAAGAGTTATGGGACTGATTGCCTTTTTTTTTTTCACTTTTACAGCCATTAGTGAAATTTTAAAAATTGACTATCATGGTAAAAGCAGAAAGAGGACTGGTTTTAAGACATAAGGGTTTGAGTTCTTGTTTATCCCTAACTAGATATGTGACCCCAAGAAAATAATTTAATAGCAATATTTGTCGGTGTCATCAATTATAGAGGAGAGGCTGAGTTAAATACATATTTCCCTGAAAGCACTGTGATTAGGAATGCATGCAAGAGTTACATGTGTAGTTTGAAACTAAAAATTATTTTTGGACTATTTAACCTCCTCATCTTTAAATTAAAGTTAACATTAGTATGTATGTTTATAATTATTTTTATATAATCAGGCAATGTATACCAAGAATTTAGGGAAGTACCCAGCATTGACTAGGTGATGAGATGATATAGATAGATAGATAGATAGATAGATAGATAGATAGATAGATAGATAGATATAGACAGACAGACAGTAGATTGGTAAATAGACAGACATAGATATGGTGCAATGGTGGTTATGAGAGTTATTATTAATTGTGCATCTAGTTTGTTCCAAAGTCTAGTCTGATGCAGGGGATTTCCCTCTAGAAACATGTAGTAATTTTTCAGACAAACCATTTGAAGTTTTGAGGTCCATAGTCACATTACTGTATGTACTAATTGATATGTATTGAATTCTTCATTACTTTATTCAGTTCTCTTAACACTTTGAGTCTACCAAAGTCTCTCTGAAATCTATTTTTAAGTGAAGAATCTGAGAATAAAGGAAGGCTATATTATCTACCCAGTCACAAACACCTTGCTAAAGACAAATCATGGATCTGAACCCAGATTCTAAACTCTTAATCAGTCCTCTGTGGTAGAGCACACTATGGGATAGCAGAAACAATGGTATTTTTGGTCTTAGATGTTGAATAAAATTGTACATGAACTGAAGGTAAAATATCTAAGAATCTAAGAAAGTAGCAGTTGCAAGAAAATAGTAAGTAAAAGGTTTAGAGCACATACTCTGCTTATAAATCCCAAATGCTGCTTTTCTTAGGCTATGAGTCTTAGTTCCATGTCATAAATAAGAAATTAAACCTGTTAAGCTGAAACAGAGTACTGGGCTTCCTGTTTCCTGATGTTCTTGTTGAATGAAACAGTCTATGTGAAGTATTCATGTATTACATATTTGAACTGCAATATCTCCACGGTGGTTGACTTAACTAGGCAACAAGGAAGGGGGAAGGGATTAAAACAGAATAGATAAATTAGGACTGTAGGGGAAAAGATCGCCAGACAAGGTGTGTACCTTGCTATATATGGGATTCAAGTTCCCAACACCACATGGGAGATGCTATAACATCGCAAAAGGAAACACTAGTGTTGTACTCTTTCTCTGTCTGAGCAGTGAAAGCACCCACATGCCAGGCCCCAGTGCTGGGGGTGTAGGTGGAGGGAGAAAGAATTATTTGTAAAGTATGAGGTCCATTAATCATATTTGTGCCATACAGGTACTTCCCATTCACATCACCTGTGTATTCACATTACCTGTGTATTCACATTAGTCTTGAACTTACCTGATAGTTTGTACTGAACGCACTCTTTCTGCTATCCTGGTTAACTTTAACCCTGTTCAGTATGTGATGAACCTTTAGTTAACCACCGCTTCTCCATGACCAATGCATTACACCACTTTATGTGTGAAATGATACGTAAAATGTTCACCATACTATCAAAATGTGGTGAGGAAAGGGCGTAAGAAAATTACACAGGATTTTATGGTTACATAGATAAGATAAAAACACTTCAGATATTTCTGAATATTGTCTAATTTAGTCCTCATTGTTGTTTTCGACGGGTTATGTTGTTTTCGCCGGGCTGGCTTCACGGGAGGGTAACAGACGACCAGGGACTCATGGTTGAGCTGTAGGCAGTATCTCTTTATTCATGCAGGACGCAGCACAATCTAAGACGAGCTAAGTTAAACTCAAAGTACAGTACCCTAAAACTCACAATGCTGTCTTTATATATACTTGCCAAGTAAGGTGGAAACAGGATGTGACATAGAGAGGGTGGAGAGAAAAGTGACTGGTGAAAGTCAGAGTGTGACAAAGAGGGGGCAGATTAGGCGAGAATCCTATCACTGAACCACAAATGCCCTGGAGGGAGGGTGGAACTTGTTAACAGTGGTTATATAAATAGAATGAAGTGGTTATGTAAATAGAATAGTATTAAGCAGGGGGGATTTAAACCAAATGAAACAGAAGGGGTCTCATGCATACCAACACTCATAATTTTGATAAGATGTTATCATTATTTCCTGTGAAAATATGAAGTACTAGGAGCTAAGAGTCATTATTTGTCAAACTCAAGATCTTAAAACAGAGCTTGGACATCTAATTTTAAACATAAGGTTTCATCTCCCAGACTAATATACTATATTTCAAAACTGTTACTTCTTCCAAGTGTATTTGTGTATGCTGGACTATTTTAGGAATTTTATACTTACCACTTAGTGCTCTAGCAAGTAAAACAATTCACAAACATTTGAAACTAAAAAGGATGCTTAACAAGGACAAGGAAATTAGTGAGATATCCATTCTGATTTCAGTCCAGTAGAGGTTAGAGTACTTATGTCAATGTATGTCAGCAACATGAACTGTGATCAAATACTTAGTATCACTGAGATGAAACTCTTGCTAGCAGTGTGGAGACATAAAGTCTAACTGCAAAGGATTGTTGTAATTAGATGCAAAGGATTGTTGTAATTAGAAACCTCGGGGTTTCTGCACATTTGTGGCAAGTCCTATTGTTGTAATAAATCCTTTATTATGCAAGCATAGAAGACTTCAGCAAAGGAATTAGTTGGGGTATTATTTGTGCACAGTTCAATGTACCTTATTTATGATTAATCAAAATGATTTAAAACCTCCAAATGTTCATCAATGATAAGATTATTGTTGTTATATAACATATACCCATATGTTATAGTTACTAATGGCTTTTCATGGGAGAATTCTTTAAAAATGGATCCTATCACTGAAGGCAAGAGAAAGGGCTACCTACTTGACTATCAATACACATCATGAGAAATAAACAAATTAAGTTAAATCTTCTAGCTAGCCACATCTAAATCCATGAAAATTGTTAATATAGTTTTTTGGTAATCTTAGAAAGTTTTAAATGGAGGACCTGGGTACTAAAACAAGTTGTTGATTACAGGAGTGTTAGCTCATTAAAAATGTCTTCAAGAGCATATTTACTGCTCCTCTTGATCAGAAGTTTGAAACCAATAATCTGTTAGTATAAAAAGATAGTACTCTTTGGTGCTGTCTAGGATCTCATTTTTCTCATCTGGCTCAACTAAAAAGCTAGCCTCAACTTTTATATTTTCTACAAGCCTAGTTTTCATGAATCAGCTGGTTGGTGATCAACTGGGATTTTGTGCTGCTCTCACAGATACGTTCCCCTGTGTCTGGCCTGGGCTGTGTAGAGTGCTGAAATTACCAATTTCATAAAATTGCTTTTGATGTTGGGTAAGATGCTATTTTTATTGAACACAGCAATTGCCGCCCCAGTTTCAGAAGGACAGTCTCTTCTTCTTGATGATCCTATTTAGTTTCAGATTTGTGTTTGGGGAAAGTACTTATTACACAGCTTTGAAGCCCCTTGAGCTGAAATTGCTGGGGAAGATTTCTGCTGGGTTGGGAAGCCAAAGCATTTTGACTGTTTTCTGAGAGGTGTTAGCAAACCTGTGTGGTTGTACTCTATACATTTTCACTTTGATGGATTTTCAGAAATTGTTTAGGGCATTTCCAGAGACTTGCATGATAACAGGATAACATGAAACATTATTCAGGGTTTTTTGTTTTTTGTTTTTTTTTTGGTACAGCTTATTTAGGAAGTTATTCTGCTTTAGCACTGACTAACAGCCATGGTTTCTGTACACTTTATTTCATCATTCATTTCATAGAATTCTCTTTATATATAATGAATGTCTACCCATCCTTAAAACTGCAAAGAACAGAATCAAAGGAAAATGAACTAGAAATAGAAGCTTAATGGTAGGAAACAATAGTCTGGGAGCTCTCACCCCTAGAAGGGTGAGAGAATATAGTGGAGTAAAAACCAAGTAGAAATTCAAAAGGAAAATAACAGTTTGATTCTAAGAACTGTAAAAAGGGGAAAAGAATAAAAAGAAATGGACAAAAATACAAGGACATAGTGTTGCTAAGGACTGAGATACTACATATGCCACTAGTCACATCTAGCAAATCTCATAGGAGAAGGGGAACATAATCTTATTTGTAATGACTTTCTATCATTTTGGGGGCCTTAGCTTCCATGACTAATTTGAGCCAGCATAGTTATTCAAAGCAATTTCTGTCACAGGCTAAATCTGTGGTGATGGTTAATGATCACCCCCGGAAAAGGAATTATAACTCATGGGCCAGAGTTCTTAAATGCCAGAACCTGTTTACACTATTTCAGCAGAACTTCCCTGTATTTTGCTGTTTTGTTTCGTGTAAAATTTTGTCTCACATATTGACTACTGACTTTCTACAAGCTCCTAATATACATATTTAGTACAAGCTTCTGGGTAATACTAAATTTTGGAAAAGTCTTTTATGTTTAAAGTTAAAAAAAAAAAGTCATACATAGCCTGTGGTAGTGTGTGACTGCTTGCTTCTCAGCTATCTTATTTATGATGAAACTGAGTGCAGACAGAGAGATGGAGAAATAGCAGTTTGTCATACCTTGTTATCTTAGGATTATATAAACAATTCAGTTCACCTGGTTCTACATTAAATTTTGTATTGGGTATAGTTTTATGAGTTCAAAAGCTATATAGCAACATTCAACCTGGCTTAAGCAAAATAAATTAATAAATATATGCACACATAAATTCAGATTACCAAAGTAGCAAAATGATATCAGGGTATAGACAGAACAGGATTCAAATGTTCAAAGGTTGACTCTGTGTGTGTGTGTGTGTGTGTGTGTGTGTGTGTGTGTGTGTGTGTGTGTACACATCTGTCCCACTTCTTTGTTACCCAAATGGCTTTGTACATACAATGTGAGCAAATGACCAGAAAGAGCTAGAACTTTTGCATTATGATTGTAGAGGCTACCGAAGCTTTATTTTCTAGGGATTTTATAAAAACTAAAAATTCAAAACCTCATTCTTGTACTAGATAAAAGCAAAAAAAAAAAAAAAACTTTGGACTAGGAGTAGTTGGTAGGGACAGAGAAGGTACCAGGTACCTGTGACACAATGGTGTAGAGAGACTTGGGCTTGTGGTACAAGCCATGTGTAGACAACTGTGGTGAGATACAAAAAAAAAAAAAAAAAAAGAAAAAGAACAGTATTCATGTGTCAACAACTTCCCTATAACACTTATTTCCTCCATAAAATGGTTTGGAGTGGGGGAAAGGGTTTCATAATAAAAACTAGGAATTATCAGAAAGAAAAAAAAACTTTAAACTAAGTTCAGTTTGGGCCATATGTCATCCCCTAAAATATTCATCATCAAGTGATAGAGTCATTAGATTGGGCAAGCTGGTTCAAGTGTCTATTCCTGGGTGAAGAAAGTGAGACCAGCCTAACCTAGTCCCACATCCAAGCATAAAACACACTGCTTAATGAATACAGGCTCTCAGTAATCAAGTAAGGAAAAAAATCTGGTAGTATGTCAGACTCCCTCTGTATGATTTCACTTTATCTTGCTTAAGCCCTATCTTGCTTTCAAATTTGTAAAATGGTAATAATACTTACAAAGAAGAAATGAAGACAGAGAAGTTAAACAAATTGTCTAAGATCGCACTATAAGTAAGTGGTAGAGTCTGGACTAGAATCTTACCTTATTTTGTTTACTTTGTATCATTTAACTTGGGATTTTACAATAAATACAGCCATTGGTACATGTATAAAATTTATCAGTTTTCTGCAAAACATTCTCACCCCCAGCCTAGGTCCTCCTCCACCATCATGCAGAGGGACCTGAAAGTGTCCCCACCCCCACCTCTCCCCACAGTGTGATGCAATACACCAAATCCAGTCCAAATTATACTTTGTGTTTCTATTCTTGTTTCTTCTTTTCTGTCCATGAGTACTATTCAGCTATTAAGAATGGATATTTTTTTTTAAAAAATCTCTGGAGCTCAGTGTCTGCATGACTCTGCAGCTCCCATGGCTGGTTTTGCTTAATTGTTTTTGATAGAGGGTGAGAGCCAGAGATAGAACGAGGAAAGAAATGAAGAGACACCACATAAAGGCTCCACTATTCATGAAGCTCCCGCCATGCAGCTGCTTTCATTGCTGGCCTAAACTCTGGCCCTTGTGCTCTTTATCTGGTTCTACACCTGTCAGCCCCCTAGATTTAGGTCTTTATATCTCTGAGATGTTTACTTGAATGATGCCTTCAAAGTCTTCCTCTAAAAAGCTTTGACAGTTCTACTCTCAGTAGTTGAGTATCCTTTTCCTTACTAAATTTAAGTTCGTTGAATAAAGAGAATTTCATATACAATATCTCACAACTCAAAAGTAATTTTAGAAAAAAAGTAAACATAGTTTTCAAATCCAACCTGGTATAGAATGTTTATATTAGAGGGGTGGGGATATAGCATAATGGTTATGCAAAGAGACTTTCATTCCTGAGGCTCTCAACTCCCAGGTCAATCCCCTCTACCAACATAAGCCAGAGCTGAGCAGTGCTCTGATAAAAAAAAAAAAAAAGTCCAATAATGATCATATTAGCACTGCTCACAATAGCTAAAAACAATGAGAACAAGTCAAATATTCATCAAGTGATGAATATGTCAACAAAATGTGGTCTATCCGTAAAATGAAGTAGTGTTCAAGCACGAAAAGAAGTGAGGCAATGACACAAGTTGCAAGATGTAGAACTTAAAAAATGTCCCAACTAAAAGAAGATAAACACAAATACCATACATTACATTTTTACAAAACATGGATGATAAGCAAATCCACACAGACAGAAAATAGTTCACTGGTTGCCAAGAGATACAGGGAAAGTAGAATAGAGAATAACAGCTCAGCACATATGCAGTCCCCTTTTGACACAATGAACATGTTCTTGAACTAGATTATGTGGTATTTGCACAACATTGTGATTGTGCTAAATGCCTCTGAATTATACACTTTAAAACTGTTAAACTGTCGATATAGTCTACATAAAGTTTGCCACCATAAATATACACTTGATTTTTCAAAATAGTAACAGAAAACATACTGATGGATAGATTCTGAAGCATAGCTGATTATGTTATAGTTCAATTATGTTTTTTGACTGCACTCGTCAAATTTTTGAGAGACCATTGTAACACATTGAAGCAGATCCTTCACTAGAAAGGATCTAGGGAAAACTAGATCTTTCAAAGTCATCTGTATTAGATACATTTACTAAAGCATTGTATAAACCAGAATAGACCCTCTATGCTTCTTCAATTTTAATATATGTACAAATTACCAGATGACCTTGTTAAAATGCAGAATGATATTCAGTTTGGGGACAAGTGCCAAGAGTCTGCTTTTTTTTTTTTTTAATAAAAAGGAAACACTGACAAAACCATATGATAAGAGGGGTACAACTCCACACAGTTCCCACCATCAGAACTCCATATCTCATCCTATCCCTTGATAGCTTTCCTATTCTTTAACCCTCTGGGAGTATGGACCCAAGGTCATTGTGAGATGCAAAAGGTGGAAGGTCTGGTTTCTGTAATTGCTCTGCTGCTGAACATGGATATTAACAGTTCAATCCATACTCCCAGCCTGCCTCTCTCTTTCCCTAATGGGGTGTGGTGCTGGGGAATCAGAGCTCTAGGTCACATTGGTGGGGTTGTCTGTCCAGGGAAATCTGGTCGGCATCATGCTAGAATCTGGAAACTGGTGGCTGAAAAGAGAGCTAAAATACAAAGCCAAACAAATTCTTGGTTAATCATGAACCTAAAGGCTGGAATAGTGCAGATGAAGAGTTGGGGGCGTCTCCATTTTGTAGAGAGCTAGTAGGCATATTTTAGTTACATTCCAAAGGGCCTGTGGCTATACTAGGTTTGTTATTGTTTGTTTCTTTGTTTGTTTTTTCCTGAGCCTGAAATCTAATATGCAGGTGGATCCAAGTTATTGTCGGGGGAGATGATGTCATGACGAGAAAAAGAACTAGAAAGCTGAATCAGGGAAGAGAGTAGCTCCCAAATATGGGACAGATGTATAAATATTGATGACTGTAAACCACATCAATTTGATTTGATCTGAGGCCCATATTCATCATAGGAGCCTATGTGACATCTGCATCCCTCTAGATCTGAGCTCACATTCTGTGGTCATGAGTAGGAACAATTCCAAGCTGCCCCAATATGAGACCCCATCATCCTCAGGTGTAGCATAGAGTATGTTGTCCAGCCTCCCTTTGGAGAATGGAACATTCTCTACCATTGTTGATCCAAGTTGAGGGCAAGATCCTATGGGGGCTCACAAAGGAGTCTATTGTGTTGTTCCTGATAGAGATGACTGGTAACAATGGAGAAATGGATTTATTCGAGGTCTAGGCCCATCATGTTTGTTTGGGAATCTCAGGACTCCCTGAATGGGGCCCCAGCTGATGGGGTGGCCTGATAGTGACTAAAGAGTCATCATTAAAGTATGTCAGTCTCTTGCCCTTATTCAGCTTTTTCAGTCCTTTTTTGATAATGTTAGCTTTGGAAGTAAGTGAGGGAACTTTATGAAGTAGGTGAGGAAGATATCTAAGTCTAAGTAGATACTATTTCATTAGGAACTTTATACTGACTCACTGCAGACTATAACCTCCCATGTGATGCTGATGCTACTAAGGCACACACTAAACTTGAATTTATGTTATAGGATGAATTTTAACTCTGAAATCCCAGTATTTTAATAGCCATGCTGTATATTGACTCATGTCCCATTTCAGTTTCAATGAGACGTTCAACTCTACCGAATTATCTAGGAGCCCATAACGGGGGAAGACCTACCACCTCATTATTGTATCATCTAAGGAATAGTAAATGAGACCTTAAGACAATTAAACTATGGCAATAAGTGCTTTGACCTGGATCCATCTTGTGTCATTATTAATAGTATTTCACAAGCCAGATCTAGACCTATGAAGAATCTTTATTTAAAGGGTGCAGAGAAATGCAATCTTCTCTACATTCGGTCAGAATCACTTGTTATTGAATCTCAGTCATTTGTCATGTTAAAGGATTGACTGTACCTGGCATTCCATTATGTTTACATGTCAGCTATTCACTAGTTTTACAGGAAAAAAAACTATGTTTGTCCTAAGGCTTTAATTTCATGTCTTTTGTCTACAAGAGAGTCTGGAGTAATTTTTTATAAGTTAATAATACTATAAACTATAGTTTTCAAGTTTAAAAGAATTATAGAAGTTATTTTAAACTATTATTTAACAAATAGGGGGGATAGAATAATTTTAAAAATATAATTACTTTGCTTTCTAGAACATTAATATCATTTCTAGAGTAGAGTTATTTTGGTGTCTGTGTATTTTTTCATGGTACCACTACCCATTTTTAACTATGAGAAATGACAGGTAATGAACAGATTACACACACAGACACATATTTTTCTACCCATGACTGGTACTTGTGACCTTACTCTCAGAATTCTGGAAATGACCTATCCTACGGCCTAGCAATTTATCTCTTGGGAATATATCCTAAGGGAAAAAAATATACCCATCCAAAGAAATTATTGTATACCTATGTTCATAGCAACACAATTTGTGATAGCCCAAATTCAGAACCAAGATATGTGTTTAATAACAGATGAATGGCTAAGCAAGTTTAAGTATATATACACAATGGAATACTACTCAGCTGTTAAGATTGATGAAGTCACCTTTTTATTTTAAAATTTTCTTTCTTTTAAAAATTTTGTGTTATCTTTATTTATTTATTGGATGAAGACAGCCAGAAATCAAGAGGGAAGGGGGGATAGAGAGGGAGAGAGACAGAGAGAGACCTGCAAGACTGCTTCACTGCTCACAAAGCATTTCCCCTAAAGGTGGGGACTAGAGGCTCAAACCTGGTCTTTTGTGTTGTAACGTGTGCTTAACCAGATGTGCATCACCTGGCCCCATGAAGTCACCTTTTTCACTTCATCTTGGGTGGAACTTGAAGGAATCATATTGAGTGAGATAAGCCCAAAAGAGAAAGATGATATGATCTCACTCATAGACAGAACTTAAGAAATGAGAACAGAAAGGGGCAACAAAATGTATAATTTGGACTGTGTTTGGTATAGCGCATCAAAGCAAAGGACACAGGAAGGAGGGCAGAGAAGAGTATACAAGATTGCAGGGCAAGGGGTCCTGGTCAAGGATGGCGGAAAAAGACCTAAGCTGGGTATGAGAGTGTTTAGCAAACACCTATCATGGCAAGATTGTAAGTTTTGCACATTTGTCAACAAACTGTACTGTAAACCATTAACCACAGCTCCCTCATAAAATAATTTTAAAAATTAATTATTCATTTTTTAGAATTTTAGAAATATTTTCAAATTAGTATGGAGTGTAGATGTTGAAAATTCGTAGACCATTACAGTATTTTATGGGTACAAAAGCATCAATTATTTTTAAATTAGATTATATCTTACAATACTTAGGGAGTCAGGCAGTGGGTTAAGCGCACATAGCACAAAGCACAAGGACTGACATGAGGATCCCAATTCAAGCCCCTGGTTCCCCACCTACAGGGGAGTCGCTTCACAAGCGGTGAAGCAGGTGTGCAGGTGTCTATCTTTATCTCCCTCTCTCTGTCTTCCCTCCTCTCTTCGTTTCTCTCTGTCCTATCCAACAATGACGACATCAGTAACAACAACAGTAATAATTACAACAACAATAAAAACAAGGGCAACAAAAATAAAATAAATCTTAAAAAATCTTAGAAAAACAGAATACTTAAACATATGATATTATACCTATGTATAAACACACATAACAAAAGAAGACATAACATTCCAAAGTTTACAGGCCTTTGAATTCTATTAAAATTTTTTCATCATTTTCCAACACCATATGACAAATAATGAATGATATTGATAACCAGAATGAACATCAAGTTGCCTTTGTGTTTTCTTAAACAGAAATGCCTTTAAGACCCCACCAATGTGTCCTGGAGCTCTGCTTCCCCAGAGTCCTGCACCACTAAAGAGAGACAGGCTGGGAATATAGTTCAACCTGTTAATGCCCATGTTCAGTAGGGAAGCAATTACAGAAGCGAGACCTTCCACCTTCTGCACCTCATAATTACCCTGGGCCCATACTCCCAGAGGATTAAAGAATAGGAAAGCTATCAGGAGTTCTGGTGGTGGGAAGTGTGTGGAGTTGTACCCCTCTTATTCTATGGTTTTTTTCAGTGTTTCTTTTTTTACAAATAAGATTTTTTTTAAAAAAAAAGAATCAAAGTGGCATTATATTTTGCTGGTGACATGTAAGTTTTAGTTTACCAAGAATATTTCTTGTGTTGTCAAGCTTTGATTTGTAAATGTTCTTTGCAGTTCCTGAATCATGGACCATTGCTTTCAATATTTGTTCTTGGCTTTCCTATTTATTTTTAATATACTGAACTGGGAGGGGAGTGAGAGAATTTTGTGGATACCTAGCACAAAGAGTCAAAACATTGTATGCATATATCATTAATTGTACTATATGCCATGAATCTACCACCACCCCCAATAAATTAATTTTTAAAAGGGAGTAGAGGGGAGGCTTTAAGTGTGTCTTTAGGTAAAACAGTTTCTGATCATTAGCTACCCACGCAATAAATGGCATATATTCTGCCTTATAAGTTGGACGTAAATATTAGAAATAGAACATAGAAAGCATATCCCAGAAGACTGGACCCTTTTTTTGTATTCTTTAAATGTAGTCTATTATTATATCATGGGATATAGTCTTATAGCCTGAAAACATTACCTCTCGTGTCAAATTCCCTACTTTTGGAAAACACCAAATGAAGCAACTCTGTGAGCTAAAGAATATATATCTTTGGACCATGAGTCACTCTTGTTAAGCTTTATTCAATATTTCTCAAAACAGGGTTCTTGTATTATCTCCTTGATAAATAGCTCCTACACATGGTAAAGAAAAATAATGCTCTGAACATCATTCTAGACCACTGAATCAGGATACCAGGACACAGCAACTTGTAAATTTTCTCCCCTTCCTTCCTCCCTTTCTCACATCCTCCCTCCCTTCCTCCCTTCCATCCTTCCTTCCATCCATCCTTCCATCCTTCCATCCATCCTTCCTTTCTTCCTTCCTTCCATCCATCCTTCTTTCCTTCCTTCCTTCCATCCATCCTTCCTTTCTTCCTTCCTTCCATCCTTCTTTCCTTCCTTCCTTCCTTCCTTCCTTCCATCCTTCCTTCCTTTATTCCTTCCTCCCATCCTTCCTTGCTTCCTTCCACCCTTCCTTTCTTCCATCCATCCTTCCTTCCTTCCTCTCTTTCTTCCTCCTTTCCATCCATCCTTCCTTCCTTCCTCTCTTTCTTCCTTTCTTCCATCCATCCTTCCTTCCATCCTTCCTTCCTTTCTTTCTTCCTTCCTCCCTTCCTTCCATTCTTCCTTCATTCCTTCCTTCCTTCCATCTTTCTTTCTTTCCCCCCTTTTTCCCTTCCTTCCCCCTTCCTCCCTTCCTTCCGCTTTCCTCCCTTCCTTCCTTCCTTACAGAGAAAAGGTTTCACACATGCTAGATTCCACCATCCCTTGATCAATTTTTTTATTAAGACCAGATAGAGAGAGGGAGGGAGGCACTAAAGTACTAGAGCTTCCCATCACTCTCATGTGACACCAGAGCTCAAACCTGGGCCACATGCATAACAGTGTTCATTCCCTACCCAGTGAACTAGCTCTCTGGCCCTGAAAGTACATTTTCTATGAGTTTTCCCCCTTGAGTTCTCTAATATTTTATATCTTAGACAAGCCAAGGCACTGTCTCTTAGAATTAATCATAAAACAGGACCGACAAGAGACAGGGACAGAGTACATTTTGGCTTTGAAGAGCCATCATTGCTATTTGATGTAAACTACACTCCACCTAAACTTTGCTGTCTTTACAGCATGCTTTCCCTCATCTATCTAAAAAAGAACATTAGAGTATGTTTGGGACATAGAGTGCACAACTAATTTCATTAATTCACTGGAAACCCCGTTGTTGAGTTTTCTAGTCACTTAGTGGGTTTCTGTCAAATTAGTTTAGGCTGTGTTCAAGTACAAAGCTTAAGAGTTCTTTGGTTTGGAGTTCACTTAATGATGTGGGTATTTTCTCTTGTTTTACAAGCTTATATTGAAAACTCTCCTCCCTGGTGAGCTCTGACTACCTATTATGGATATTTAGTGCCTGTTGTTAACAACACTTGGGTAAGGCCAGGCCTTAATTTTCACTTATATAATAGAACACATCCATCAAATTTTACAGACTTTTTGATATGGCCAGTGCTTATCAGTGTTCAAAAAAATAAATTCCTATTCCAAACATGTGTTTAATTCCAAAGAAATTGCCTTTGGCTGTGTACTACAGTCAATATTAAGTATATTGCCTTGCAGGTGGTTTTGCTTTTTTAGTGATTTCTGAGTTTAAAACAAAATGTACTTTGTTGTTTTCCTTCCAGACTTTAGTATTAGTGTTTTGTTGTCAATTTTACATGTTCAGTAAATGCTGTTTAATACAAATAATACTTGAAGCTATCAATATTTTTTAGCTTTCTTGAGCCAGAGTCAATGTCAAGCCCTCTATAGTTGATTATTTGATGATTCTCAGTTTATCCTCATCAGAAGCTTGGGAAATAAATATTATTGCCTTGTTTTTAGATGACAAAACTGATGTTAACTGGCTTGTAAATAATTTCAAAATTCAAATTTTTTATTTCCTCATTTCAAAACATATACACACATATGTGAAAAGAGAGAAATATTTGAATGATTTATACTTCGACCTAATATATGGTAGCTATCTATAATTGTCAACTGTTAATACTATGCAAAAACCAAAAGTACATAAAAACTCATGACTTAAAATAACACTTATTACTCACTTATGGGTCAGGAATTGTCTTGAGTATGCTTAATCTCAGCTAGAGTGAGTGAAGCTTGGAACCTAGCTGTAGATTAGAGTCCAAATCTTGCCATACTTCTCATCCTGAAACTCGAGCTATAGGATGGCCACTTCCTAAGGTGTAGCTGTATCATGGTCTGGAACAGGACCATACAAGAAATATTTCATGCCTCTTAAGCACTTGGGTTAAGAAGAGATTATCTCCATGGATCTGTATCCCATGTGTCCAAAAGCAGCATCAGTGTGGCAGAGGTATAATATTTATGTGAGTACTATAAAGGAGGAGGTATGTAAAAAAAAATCATTGTCATCAAGTATACTAGAACAACCCTTTCTAATTTTCTCACTGTTAAATACATGATGGAATTATAAGGAACATAACATAAAAATAACTGTGACCCTTACTTTTGGCTAGGCATGCTGTTAAGCAGTAGAGTGTTGGCTTTGCATATATGATGAATAATCCTTTGTACCACATGCTATTAGCATACACAAAGCAAGTTGGATTTGAATAATTGAGCAGTTCTTTGTGTCCACCCCATACACACACTAATGCATATGTAAGAAATTAAGCTTGCTTGCTATCCAGCCCCCACATAAATTATTTATTTTTCCTTGGGTAGTAGGTAGAGTATGTTGTCCAACCTCCCTTTGGAGAATGGACCATTCCCTAACATTATTGATCCACATTGAGGGCAAGGTCATATGTGGGCCCACAAAAGGTCCATTATGTTGTTCCTGATGGAGATGACCAGTGGCAGTGGTGAGAGGGATCTGTTAGAAGTCTAGCCCCATTGTGTCTGTGTGGGAATCGCAGGACTCCCCAGTTAGGGCCCCGGATGATGAGGTGGCCTGATAGTGACTAAAGAGTCATTGTTAATGTATGCCAGTCTCTTGCCCTTTGTAGTCCTTACTTTGACACGGTTAGCTTTGGAGTGATATGACACAGTCACTTTTGGAGTGACTGAGGGACGTGTATTAAAAAATAGGGTGTCTAGGTCTAAGTAGAAACTGTTTCATCAGGTACTTTAAGGTGTCTTTCTAGTTCTTTATACTTTCTTGCTTCATTTATTATCTCACTACAAATTATTGTGCACTTTTGCATTTAGGTATACATTTTCCCCTAACTTATGGATACATGTACATATGCCCTATGGGGCCTGGTCTATCTCTAGGTTTTGAGGTTTTGTTAAGTAGTGCACCACTTGAAATAGAGTTAAGGAGTCCTATGAGCTAGAAAAGGTTTCACTAGAGTATGAAGCTAAAGAGTTGACATTCCATGCCTGACATCTCTGGACAGTCCGAAATGAAGCATGCCGAGATGGTACTTGTTGCACTGATTAGGTTGGATCAGCAGATGCAGTATCAGTTGGTATGGCTTGAGTGATGCATGCAGGAAAGTGAGCACCCTAGAGTGTCTAGGACTGGTAGATGTATAGGCTTTATATAGAAAGGGGAAGTTTTCTGCTATCTTAGGGTTTAAAAAGGCAATAGATAGTTATTGCTATAACCAAATTATTTGTCAATGGGTTAATTTTGAAAATCCCATTGTTATGATTTGCTGTATCATACAAGACCTCACCATAATTTCTGTCCTTTTATGCTATTTATATACAGCTGCATCTTATAAAGTAACGCCACCTCATCTAAGCTATTTGGAGACAATATTGGTGAGCTTTTTATATATTTTGGTTACTAGTCTCTTGTCTGATATATAGTATATGAATATCTTCTCCCATTCTGTGAGAGGTCTCGTTGCTTGAGTGATAGTTTTATTCGCTGTGCAGAAGCTTTTCAATTTGATGTAGTCCCATTTATTTATTTTTGTTTTAGTCTTCCTTGCAATTAGGTTTGCATCATCAAAGATGTCCTTGAGGTTTAGGTGAGAAAGTGTTCCACCAATGTTTTCTTCTAAGTATTTGGTAGTTTCTGGTCTAACATCCAGATCCTTGATCCATTTGGAATTGACTTTTGTTGAGATAAAGTGGTTCAGTTTTATTCTTCCGCATATTTCAACCCAGTCTTCTCAGCACCATTTATTGAAGAGAGCCTTCTTCCTCCATTTGATAATTTGAGCCCCTTTATCAAAGATTAGATGTCCATAGGTGTGGGAGTTTCATTCTTGGCTTTCAATTCAGTTCTACTGATCTGTGTACCTATTTTTGTTCTAGTACCAAGCTGTTTTGATTGATTATGATGGCCTTATAGTATAGTTTGAGTTCTGAGAGTGTGAAGGCTCCACTTCTGTTTCTTTTCTTCAAGATTGTCTTGGTAATTCTAGGTATTTTTTGGTTTCAGATAAATGATAGTAGTTTTTTTTCTATTCTCTTAAAGAAGCTTGGTGGAACTTTGATGAGTATCACATTAAATTTGTATATGGCTCTGGGGAGAATATTCATCTTGATGATAGTAATTCTTCCAATCCATGAGTATGGTATATCTTTCCATTTCTTGGTATCATTTTCTATTTATTTGAATAGTGACTCATAGTTTTTATTATACATGCTTTCCACTTCTTTGGTCAGGTTTATTCCTAGATATTTTATCGATTTTGCTGCAACAGTTAATGGGAGTGATTTCTGGATATCCTCTTCTTTGGACTTAGTGTTTGTATAAAGAAATACCACTGATTTTTGTACATTGACTTGTATTCTGATACCTTGCTGTATTGCCTAATGATTTCCAGTAGCTTTCTTCTAGATTGTTTAGGTTTTTCTATGTATATGATCATATTCTCTGCAAATAGTGAGAGTTTGACTTCTTCCCTTCCAATCTGTATTCCTTTGATTTGTTTCTCTTGTCTGATTGCTGTGGCAAGAACTTCCAATACTGTGTTGAAGAGTAATGGTGATAATGGACAGCCCTGTCTAGTCCCCAATCTAAGATGGAATGCTTTCAGCTTCTGTCCATTGAGTATGATGTTGGCTGTAGGCCTGCTATATGTGTACTCCACTATCTTGAAGAATTTTTCATCTGTTCCCATTTTTTGTAACATTCTGAACATCAGTGGATGTTGGATTTTGTCAAAGGTTTTCTCTGCATCTATTGATATAATCAGGCGGTGAAGCAGGTCTGCAGGTGTCTATCTTTCTCTCCCCCTCTCTGTCTTCCCCTCCTCTCTCCATTTCTCTCTGTCCTATCCAACAACAGCGACAACAATAATAACTACCACAACAAGAGCAACAAAAGGGAATAAATAAATAGATAATTTTTAAAATATGTTAAACAAAGAACTATATCCCTATAGTCTTATAATATTATAATGGTTTGATTGTAAATCATTACTAAATCACTAATAATGAGTGAAAATGAAAATCCAGATTTCTGGGGAATTCCTCAAACCTAGTAAGTTAGAACTTCAGAGGATAGGAAAGATTAATTTACCCAGGACAATAGGGAAAAAGAGAGAAGGAAGGAAGGAGAGAGAGAGAGAGAGAGGATGTAAACCAATGAGAACCAAGGGAACCAGTGACACTGAGAGTTGGTAAATTGGTAGATGTGTGAGTTTGCTTTGAGAAGAGTGTCTATATTGTTAGAGTAATTACACAATTGAATCTTCAGATGGTTACCACCAGTCACACTTAAAGTCAAGTTATGGACAGGTGGCATGCATTTCCCTTTTGACCAATACCTGGAAAAGTGTGTCACCTCCAAAATAAATAACAATAAATAAATCTGAACTTTGCAGATAGTAATAATAATAGATCTTAAATAAATGCTGCTCCAACCCTCCATGACCTTACTGGTAATGTTAGTATAATTTGAGATTCAACCTAGTTTGACAGAAAATATAGGAAGCTGCTAGGAAACCTAGATAGCTCCCTTACCCAGAAAAACAAAGTTGCCACCCTGATGAGTCTTGCTTTGCTATTCTTGTCAGATCTTGCTCAGAGAGGATCTTTAATCATTTCCAAAAGGCTGTGAACTTGTTTCTTCTGCCATGGCAGTAATATGGAGCTAGTTAAATTTAGATAAAACATTAAGTACCATTCAAACATTTTTTTCTTTTCTTAACTATACAAATCCCAAAGAAAATACGATTTTCATGTCTTAATTGTGATACTGAAAGTATCTTTTATTCTCAGCATGCTTGAGATAGCAAAGTAATTTTCAAGCTGAATGTGATTGTCTCAGACAGTCATGATTCAAATATTTAATCTAAAGGGAAAATTCCCAGAGTGCTTCTCTCATCACTTCTCAGTTCTGTAGAGAATAAAAGCCTCAACTTTATATGATCTGATAGTATTTCCATTATTGGTATTATGCTGTAGGCAAATATCCTTCAAGAGGCAAAATCTAGTTCCCTCGTGCTTAGCATGTTAGGAAATACAAAAGCCTAATCTGGCCTTTACAATAAGAGCTGCTACTACCTTGTAGTCTGCGGTGAATTTAATAATAATAATAATTTCATTTTACGTGGCACAGTCTTTAAGATTTAATAGTAGATTCTTCACATACTCAAAGTATCATGGATTTTTTTTCCCTTTGAAAGTCTGTTTTTAAGTTCATGGATCAAATTTCCTATAGGTTAGTTGTTTTTGCAAAGTGCTATCAGGTGTTAGTGTAGGAGTGAGTGAGAATCCATAGATTGATTACCTAGGGAACTGCATGAAAGGAACTTACTTAGCAAACCCTTGGAATCATTTCAAGCTTTCTCATTACTCATTAAGAAGAAAATGTCACAGGTTAACACACTTCCTAGATTGCTGGCATTTTCTGCATCCGAGGCAAATGTTCTATCTCAAGCAGTTTTTCTCTATGTGTAGTCTTCAGGCCACCTGCATATAAAGCTCCTGGTGAGAATTAAAATGCAGATTCCTGGGGAAATCCCCAAACCTAATGAGTTAGAATTTCAGGGAATAGGAGAGAGTAGTTTACCCAGCACCACAGGTAATTCCTATCTGGTCCAGGACAAGAGTCTTAGAAGAGCAACAAGTCTAGGACCAGCTATGACTGCTATATATTTCCCATCAGCCTTGACTCTCCTCACTATAGGCCTTCTTTATATACCTGGACAAATAGAGAAATAGAGCTCCTCTCTTACACAGGAAAATCTTCAGACTTGAAGAAAATAGAAAAAGGATTAACAGCACTCAGTGTAAGAAGTCAAAGAAAAACGTGAGATATCAGGGATATGTTGACATCAAGATTAGAGTGACATATAAACTTGACAAGACCCAGGGGATCCTGTTCAAGCATTTCATTAAGACAGAGAGATACCAAGGGGCGGAGCTAAGATGGCCACTGGAAAGTAGCAGCACCGGTGGGCTCTGACAAAAACTGCTAGAAAGACAGAGAGATACCATCTCATTCCACTCATTCCCACGTCTACACTCGACCGGACCTGCCAATATACGCGGATATCTTCGCCCACCCTGTCCAACGCTTGACGTCTCATCACCCAATCTGGTCCCCTACGCCTACACTGAACTTCTCTGTTGCAGACTCTTGGAAACAGAGTTGGCAGTCAGCTGAGGTAAAGAACAAACACCTCATCACAGACCTCTGCAAGCGTCAACCCGGCTTTGACCTAGCACGTTATGACTGTCCCTCCTTAATCGCTATCGAACAGGCCATGGCCGGTGCGCCGCTATGTTCCATCGCTGGGGAGCCAGAGACGACCCGAACTGCCCCTGCGGCTCCAGACAGACTATGACCCACATAGTCAACGACTGCCACCTCTCCAGATTCAAAGGAGGTCTCGAAACTTTACATCAGGCTCAACCTGACGCTGTTGACTGGCTACGGAAGAAGGGCAAACGCTGGAAGAAGAATTCTACTTTTTGCTCCTACTTTGAAAATATTCCTATAGCTAGGGAAAAAGTAGCCTGTGACATACCAAACTACTTTGTGTTTATGTGATTAAAATGTCAGAGTATTTTAATGAAGATTCTAGAAAATACCATTGGAAATGGTGACCAATAGTTTGGAGTAGCCTAGAGGAATAGAAGGAAATGTCTACTGGAAGATACATGGGGGCACTTGATAATGAATCTCTTTCTTAAAAAGATGAGAAAGACTGGCAAGGAAGAGCAGCTTCCTTGTTAAGTTACATATCTAGATTTATCATATAACTAAAAGTCTACTTAAGTTTTTCTAGAAAGAATGATTGGATACTTAGTTGCTATTCTTTATACAATTTCTCTGGGAATTTACTACAAGCTTTAGATTAGATTTGTGAAAAGATAAAGTATTTAAAAGTACAACAGGAATGGATAGCCCACTAAAATTCAATTGAGTTTTATTAATTAAATTTTCAATAAGGGATGTTGTTTACCTGCCATTTTTCTTCTCTGTTCCCCCAAATCTTTAACCCCATCGTCACAACAATACCACCCAGTAGAAATATCTCCGAACAGTAGTACTTAGAGGGATTTTTGCAGACATACATTTTAGGAAAGTAGGACAAGAGTTGATAGAGAATGATTGCAAACATTTTCAAACCTGTGTTGTCTGTCAGTGAGCAAAACACTTGATATACACTGTCACATTAAAATACCAAAGCAGTATTCAGAAAATATCATGAGATAAGTAAATCACACAAGTTTAAGCTTTCTAATTGAAGTTGTTTATATTCTTTTTTTTTAACCAACGTAGGATCTCACAGTGTATGATTTTACCACTCCCATTTTCATTCAAACAGAAAGAGAAAAAGATACTACATTATTGGAGCTTTCCCTAATGCTGCAGCACCAACTACCATTTAGTGCCATGAACCTGGACTTCATACATAACAAGGCACATGCCCTACCTAGTAAGTCCTCTCTCTGAACAATTCCAGCGTGTGTGTACGTGTGTGTGTGTGTGTGTGTGTGTGTGTGTGTGTGTGTGTGTGTGTGTGTGTGTTCTCTGGGGGCTACTCCAAGCCATTTCATTTTTCAAATAGGCAGGGACAGAAAGAGATGGGGTAAGACACTGATGACACCCAGTGCACTAAGGCTAGAACCTGAGTCATGAACATGACAAAGCAGTACCCTCTCAGGTGAATTTGTTAGGACTTCCAATTGAGGGGATAGGATATGGAACTTCGATGGTGGAAATTGTGTGGAATTGTACCCCTCTTATCCTATGGTCTTGTCTATCATTATTAAAAGCAAAGCAAAACAAACAAAAAATTTCTTAACTACTGAGTCATGACTGGTAGTAAAAGAACTAGAAACATCTTATTTTTTAGAGAGATGTAAACAAATAGTTTAGTTATAGTGAACATGTAATATTGAATACATTCCGGTAAAAATCTCTAAGCCTAACTGCAAGTGAAACAGTATGATCCCATAGTTAAGGAGGGATCTTTGCATTACTGGCCTAGACTGTTTTCTCTACTGAGTTCTGGAATCTTACCTCATGCCTTGCTACATATACTGAGAGATTTGGATCTTTGCAGCAGGACTCAAACCTATTACTATGTGTCATATTCATATGTAATAGTCATAATGTGTTATCTTTTGCAGAAAAGCAATCTTAATTGCTGAGTCTTTGTGAAAGATCTTGCTGCTCTTTAGCACATTCTACAAATATGAATTTTCTGCTACCAATTAACAGGGGTGCCTTCAGTAATTCTACAGCTACCACGTGCATCCTCTCTCTTGCTCTCCTGTCAATCTATAGAACCTCAGAGACTAGAGCAAAAGTTTTCATTCTGTTCTTTACAGAAAATCTCATTTCCTGCTTCACATTCAAACTGGAAATAGTTCTTTGTAGTGCAGCACCATGACACTTCCTCTATGACACAGGGAGCATTTCTCTAGGATAGGATTTGTCAGTCTTATTTTATAATGGATCAGATAATAAATATTTTAGATTTTACAGGTCATACAGCCTCTGCTATGATTGTAACAGCAGTAGACAATATCTGTGGTTGTGTTCCAATAAATCTTTATTTGCAGTAGCAGACATCAGGCTGCATTTGACCATGAGAATTAATTTGATCTGTTGGACCAATTTGATAGCTTTTCATTCCAAAATCACGAGATTTTACTATTGTTTTTGAAAGAGCCTTCTTAAATCAAATTATATATTCTTGCAATGATCAATCATGAACCTACTTTGAAAGTTTCCATTTTCAGGTCTCAATCTTTATTGCTGTATATAGTTTGTTCACTGGTAACAGCTCTGAATTGCTAGTCTCCTGTTAGGATTCTTTTCCTTTTTTTTTTTTTCTTTACACTTTTCTCTCTCTCTCTCTCTCTCTCTCTCTCTCTTTTATTAGTGATTTAATATTGGTTTACAAGATTACAAGATTATGGGGAACAATTCCACACTGTTCCTGTGTGTCCCTGTCTCCCCCACTCCCTCCACTGGAAACTACAGAAGTTCTCCCAAGGTCACAGATAGGGGTTGCTATTATTATGTCCATCTATCTATATTTTTTGCCCAATTTTTCTATGGTCCTGCTTTTCCTTCCCTTTTTTTTATTACTTATTAGGGATTAATGTTTTACAGTCCATAGTAAGTACAGTAGTTTGTACATGCATAAAATTTACCAGTTTTCCACATAACAATACAACTCCCACTAGGTTCTCTGCCATCCTGTTCCAGGACCTGAACTCTCCCTGCACCCAGCCCAGAGTCTTTTACTTTGGTGCACTACACCAACTCCAGTTCAAATTCTCTTTAATGTTTTCTCTTCTGACCTTGTTTTTAAAGTTCTTCCTGTGAATGAGATCATCCCATATTCATCTTCCTGTTTCTGACTTATTTCACTTAACATAATTACTTCAAACTCCATCCAAGATGGCCTGAAAATGGTGAAATCACCATTTTTAATAGTGGAGTACTATTCCATTGTGTATATATTCCACAACTTGCTCAGCCACTCATCTGTTGTTGGACACTTAGGTTGCTTCCAGCTTTTGGCTATTACAAATTGTGCTGCTATGAAAATAGGTATACACAGGTCTTTTGGATGATTTTTTTTGGTTCTTTAGGATATATCTCCTGGAGAGAATTTACAGGGCCATAGGGCAGGTCCATTTCTAGCCTTCTGAGAGTTCTCCAGAGTGCTCTCCACAGTGGTTGGACCAATTTACACTCTCACCAGCAGGGAAGAAGGGTTCCTTTCTCCCCAAAACCTCTCCAACATTTGTTGCTGCTATCTTTTCTGGTGCATGATATTCTCACAGCAATGAAGTGATATCTTATTGTGGTCTTTGCATTTCTCTGACAATATATGACTTGGAGCATTTTTTTCATATGTTTCTCAGCCTTTTTAAATTAAAATTTATTTATAAAAAGGAAACACTGACAAAACCATAGGATAAGAGGGGTATAATGCCACAGAATTTCCACCACCAGAATTCCGTATCCTATCTCCTCCTTGATAGTTTTCCTGTTCTTTATTATTATTATTATTATTTATAAAAAGGAAACATTGAATAAACCAGAGGATAAGAGGGATACAAGTCCACATAATTCCCATCACCAGATCTCTGTATTCCATCCTCTCCCCTGATACCTTTCCTATTCTTTATCCCTCTGTGAGTATGGACCCAAGGTCACTGTGGGATGCAGAAGGTTGAAGGGCTGGCTTCTGTAATTGCTTCCCCAATGAACATGGGCATTGACTGGTCGATCCGTACACCCAGCCTGTCTCTCTCTTTCTCTAGTAGGCTATGGCTCTGGGAAGTGGAGCTCCAGGACACATTGGTGGTGTCCTCTGTCCAGGGAAGTCTGGTCGGTATCTTGCTAGCATCTGGAACCTGGTCTCTCAGAAGAGAGTTAACATACAAAGCCAAACAAATTGTTGAACAATCATAGACCTAAAGGCTGGAATAGTGCAGATAAAGAGTTGGGGCACTCCTCCATTTTGTAGATAGCTTATAGGCTTTTTTTAGTTATATTCCAAAGTGCCTGTGCCTATACTAGTTT